>NW_026057582.1:67032075-67055381 GCF_023721935.1 Panthera uncia
AAAAAAAAAAAAAAAAAAAAAAAAAGTAGAACTTTGTAGCTGTGGTTGTGTTTGAAATGTCTACTTGCAAGTCTTCCTTCTTTTGGATATTAAAATGAAGATGTGCACTCAGTCAGTTAAGTGACCAACTCTTGATTTCAGCTCAACTTCTTGAGATCAAACCCTGGGTCAGGCTCTGCACTGACAGTATGGGGTCCACTCAGGATTCTCTCTCTCCTCTCTGCTGCCCTCCCCTTGAATGTGCTCTCTTTCTCCTCTCCCTCTCTCTCTCCCTCAAAATAAATGAATAAACATTTTTTTTTAAAAATAATAAAATAAATGATAAAATGTATATTATGGGGTACTAAGAATACTGGTCCTGAAATTTACCAAATAGTATAGCGCATTTTATATTTTATATTTTATATTATATACTATATATGTAAGTGTGTATATAATAGTGCATTTTAACTTAATTCATTATCTGTATAAAGTTATAAAAGTAGCCATAGGGGACTGGGAATGAGGTTATTTATAGCAAACCCATATCTCTTTCTGAGTATGTGGTTCATGCTGTTGTGAAAAATGTTTTACCTTTTACTTTTATCAACTTGTAATAAGAGAATGTTCTCTTACCTTTTGTAGCTCAGGGACTACCTGATGTAGCATCTCAAATAAATACGCTACTAAAGGCCCCCAAAAAAAATCCCAAGGGATTTTGCAACAGCTTTATAAAATACAGGATCTGAAAGACTATATTGTAATTGCTTCTTGGATATTTCTAACCTTATGAGAGCTTACCTGTATTACCATGAACACCCACGCCCAGCACACATCTAGCACATGATAGAAACCCAGGGACCATTTCTGAATAAAGATAGCAACCCCAGTTTATCAGAATTGAAATAATCCATACATAGTTTTCATTCTAAAATTTTCCTGAAATTCAAGTTTTTTAATTGGAAAATGTGGAAAGGTAACCAAAGCCTTGAGATTCAATATCGGCTCTATAGGTATATTTATGATTTAACACATTCATTACTAACTAGCTGTATATAGTCCAACTAACTCAGCAGGAATTCTGCATACACATAATGAATATTTCATCATGTATTTGCCTATACATTGAAAATGTGAACTTTTTTTTAATGGCCTAGATTTCCTCTTTTAAAATGTTAGAAGAAATTCTCAATAAGGAAATTATACGTTTAAAAATTTTTTTAATGTTTATTTATTTTTGAGTGTGAGCTGGGGAGGGGTAGAGAGAGAGAGAGGGAGACACAGAATCCGAAGCAGGCTTCAGGCTCTGAGCCGTCAGCGCAGAGTCCAACATGGGGCTCGAACTCACGAACTGCAAGAGCATGACCTGAGCCAAAGTTGGACGCTTAACCGACTGAACCACCTAGGCGTTCCGGGAAATTATACATTTTTATATTCAAAACAGAAAATGTTCACAAATTTATTTTCTACAATTTGGCACATGTTGTATCTATAGGCAAACAAGGTCAAGCTTATAATTTTCATAAACGTAATTTTGCAAATTTCATAAAAGCTAAAACTCCTTTTACTTAATGTAATGAACAGGTGATGGTGACATGCATAATGCAATTTTCACAAATGAAGGTAAATGTAAGTTCATATTTCTGTATTCGAGAAAAATATGAACTAACTCAATAAAGATGAGCAGTATTAACCTTAAGGAGTTAATCATCAGAGTGAATGAGGGAAAATAGTATAATTAGCAATATATGAAGGTAGTCATTAAGGTGAACCAAGGCACATAATATAGTTTGCAATATAATGTAAACAAAGCCAAAGTTCCCATAGCAACACAAACTTTTCTTCAATGTACACATACTCTATTTTGGATTACCAGTTAGAGTTCTAAATTTATAGTTTCTTATGCACATGTATAATAAGGGTATATCAACATTATTCTAAGCACAATAAGTTTTATATATTCAGATTCAAATATGTGTAAATTTGCAAGCCTCACACTTAATTTTCTATATAGTTGACATCTCGTAAAATTATTCTGGCATTTCAAGTTGATGCTATGAAATTACACTTCTATCATGCATTGCAATGTTTGTAAGTATCTTTATTGCTTAAGCTTGTTTTAGGATATATATATATATATATATATATATATATGCAGTGTGTGAAATTCAATTTTTTAAAATTTTGATGATTACATCTAGAGACAATAAAAGATTATGTAAATATTAGGATATCTACTAGCCAGCCCTAAATTATTTCACTTAACAATAAAATAGTAACTACCATAAAATGATATTCTTTGCTCATCATGGACAATTGTACTGAGTAATTCTTTCTGCAGGGAAATTTTTTTTCTTCTGCAATTCTAGCTCAGGTAATCCCCTCTGTTAGAGTTGTATCTTTATTTTTCTTCTTTATAAAACAGAGCTGCTCAAACATTTATATCTACAAAGTGCTTTTCAATCATTTGTATACTAAGCCTCATAAGACTTTTGTGAATGTGTCAGAGGGGGATAGCTACAATTTATATTTTACATATGGAGAAACAGGCAAACCTAAGGTCATATAACAGTAAGAAGTGGACAAAACAGTTACTCAGCCTACCAACTCTAAGTCTTATATTATTTATGCAGGCAGAAAAATAAGGGGAAATCTTATGTTTTATTTCATATTCATATATTTTATTCACCTAAATACAAGCCCTTACTCATTTTTATTAAGAACTGATAATTAAATGTTTAACATATTCTGGAGAATCCTAGTGACTAGTTCAAAGAGAAGTTCAACTCCTTGAGGTTTACATTACTGACAGATTTTATTCAAAGTAAAATGGAAAGAGTTTAAAAGAGGCTTGGTTTTACTAATCTATCTTTCCTCAGTTCCAAGGCCCTCAAACAAATTTATGTGTTTTGAATTATATTATGATAGGGACAGAAGGATCAATCTTTAACTGAAGATTAATGTGAAGTCTCAAAATTAACCATTTGCACTTCAAACTCTCAGTGGTGCATAATGAGCATCTGACCTATGGGAGATAATATTTTTTTCTTATAATTTGAGTAGGTAGAATGAAAATATAAAAATATCACCATGCTTTCCAGAAAACATATATTTGCACTCTTCTGCTATTAGTTAAAACGTGTTTGTTTGGTCAATACATGTGTAAGAACTCCAAGAAGCTGAAAACCAGGGCAAGGGTTAAAAGTTCTCTTCAGTTAAAAATGAGGCAAAATAAATAATAGTAAGAAGAATCATAGCATTAATATTTTAACATTTTCTATCACCCAGACGTGTTCTCATTGTGGTACAATATAAATGGTATCCTTCACTTGTCAAGATATAATTTTTAAAACAAAGATGTCCAGTTTCAGGGAGAAAAAGTCATCCCTTTTGAAGATCATGATAAATATTCAAGTTTTCCTTCATGAAGGTAATATTTTTTATCTAAGTCAACATACTTTACCATTTTTAAACTTTTCTCATCATATTTTTGACAGCAGGTTTTCCAATTTTGACAGCTCTTTAAAAGTAATTTTAACAGCCGAGTGATTTCTCTTCTAAGCAAAGTCAGATTATGTGAAATGTCAATGTAAAAACTATACACTCTGACACATAATCATTTTTAGTTGAATTTACTTATTAATTTTGCTTGCTATTACTAATAAAACATAAGTGCTTAGCTAATTGTATTGCTTTTTGAAATGTTTTAAAGGTATTAAAACTGTATCCTTTTCACCACAAAATGTCTCACTTTATCACAATTCGTTTCCCTTCCGAAAATGGAGAGAAGGGGGAAGTAATAGCAGGACTAGGTAGATAAAAGGCAATTGAGAGACTGAGTGAAGTGGCTACTGTAAAGTGGAAATACAAGCTTGCACTGGTTAAACCAGCATGGAGGTATATCTGAATCCCCTAGGGACCTCTTACAAAATATACGCACATCCCTTCTCCCCTTCCGAACACCGCCCTATATTCTCAACTGCCATTGCTGAGATTCTGACATCCTCCCAGGGCAGAAGGATAGAGAGTATCTTTTCACCTACCCACCTGACTGAAAATCTCTGGAAACAATTTAAATAAAAACTGACACTTTTGTTGACTGAATTAATCCACTTAATTTCCTCCATCCTTTATTTCATAATCAAAGTGTTGCAGGAGGTGAAGTAATTATCTGGTAAATATAAATAAATGGGTTGTCAGTTCACAAATTATCTTCTCTTTTTAGTATTTGCTCTAATCTCCTGTTCCCTGATCACTTTACTTTGGCAGTTGAAAGCTTTTTTTTTTTTTTCTCCATAGAATGACTTTGTCAGAACTTTAAAGAAAAAAATGTTTTACAGAAAAGGATTTCATTTTAGTTAATGATACCCCACCATGTGTTAAGTGCCATCTGACCACCGTTCTAAGTGGAATTAAGATGTCATCTAAGGTGTATCAAAAGAAATTCCAATAAAGCTAGCAAAAATTAGAAAAGTCGAATTAATTTTATTGGACAAATCCATTGAGCAATATACATTGTCTAGACGATTAAGTTGGATTTTAAACTATCCTATATTCTCCATCATTGTAGAATTTGTTCCACTTCACTTGGAATAAGTAGACCTGCCTGAAAGGAATTAGGAGAATTAATTATATTTTGTAGTATAAACAAGTAAACAAACAACAGCCAAAGTCATAAATAGGATTCAACAGCTCAATAGCATCACTGAATAGAAAGTGGAAAACGAGGGGAAAATAACAAAAATACTGAGAAAAACTTATTTCCTACCAGCCTATCAATCAAGTGTGAGAACAGAGTATAGTCTTTCCAGGTCATGTCTCAAATAACTTACCTTCTAGTTGGTCTTTCTCAGGAAGCTATTAAAGGAAGTGCTTTTCACCAACTCCAGGACAGTGCCTCAAGGAAGTGGCCTCTAGCAATCCACAACCAGGGAATCAAACTCAGGAAAGAGACAAAGGTCACATTTTGAAGAGTTGCCAAATTGTTTTACAAAGTGACTGTACCATTTTACCATTCCCCCAGCAACGTGTCAGAGTCCCGATTTCTCCTCACGTTCATCCACACTGGTTATTGTCCACCTTTTGTATTTGAGCCACCTTCATAGGTGTGAAGTGGTATCTCATAGTGGCTTTGATTTGCATTTCCCTAGTGACTAATGTTGTTGGGCTTCTTTCCAGAGGATTATTGGCCTTTCGAATACTCCTTTAGAGAAGCATCTATTCAAATCTTTTGTCTATCTTTAAATTGAGTTACTTTTTATTGTTGAATCGTAAGAGCGTTTTATATATTGCAGACACACGTCCTTTATTATATATATGTGATTTACAGATATTTTCAATCAGTGGGTCAGAATATTCTTTCAATAAAATTTATTATATTTTTAGGATAGAGATATGGGAAGTGATTGTTGGGGGTGGGGAGGAATTTTGATTCACTTGGCAATTATCTTGCACTTGAGACTAGAACAAGAGCCAATCCAGTACTTGTATTTGAGTAATATGCTTGTTTTTGTATCGTGCAAATAATATGAAGTTGGTGAAATATGAAGTTTGAGGGCTCCTCAGTTTCTCCACACTCTCTACTCGGTGTCTTCCACTTTCTGCCCCTTAGTCTACATATGCAAATAGGAAGCTGACATAAAAGCAATTGGACATTACTTAAAATGCTATTATGATGACAAAACAAAAACTTGACTGCTAACACTGAAGAGTTAAAAGAAACAAACTCCAAATCAGCCTTCTCCAAATTGACTTTTGGGAAAAAGATCTTCTTCAAAATGTCCTAGAGGAACACAACTTTGTCATGAAAGATATTCTCAAGTTTTTAAAAGAAAACAAGAATCCAAAAAGATAAAGATTTTTGTAAAGGAAACTACCCAAAACCTAGGTCAGTGTGATATGCTTTTTCTGTGTTAACAGAGTGCATTTATCAGGTGATGGTTCTTGAAGACCAAAATAGGCAGTAGAAAGCAATGATATGTTGGGGCTTCTGAGTGACTCAGTTAGTTAAGCGTCCAGTTCTTGTTTTGGCTCAGGTCACGATCTCAGGGTTCAGTTTGTGAGGTCGAGCCCTGTGAGTTAGAGCCCCATGAGTTCAAGCCCCATGAGTTCCAGCCCTGTGAGTTTGAGCCCTGCATCACACTGACAGTGTGGAGCCTGCTTAGGATTCTCTTTCTCTCCCTCTGCTCTTTCCCTGCTTTCATTCTCTCTCTCTCAAAATAAATAAATAAACTTTAAAAAAATAAAAAAAAAACATTTTAAAAAATGAAGCAATGATATGTATATCTGTGCCTATATTCGTTATTAATGTCACTACATAGAATAGCTTTCAATACCATGTATTAAATACTTATAATGCACAGACACAAAATGCAAACATGAACAAAACAGACACAGCACCTGTTTCATACTCTCAGGAGTCTCAGTGGAACTGATTATGTCCTATCTCTAGAGGGCAGAAGTACCTAGAATACTAGACCATTGTTAAATGTTTGTTCATATTTTAGGCATTGAGTTTTGCGAGATATATCCATAACAAAATAAGACAAGCACCCTGCCTTTAATTCGTTTGAAGTCTATTTATTATAAGAGACTGAAAAGTAAACATTTTCACCAATGTGTGGTGTCATGATAGAGGAAAGTAAGTATGGCCCTTAACCCCATTTACAGAGATGGAAGTGATTAAGGAAGATTTTATCAAGAAAGTGACATCTAAGCTGAGACTTCAAGGACAGAAATTGAAAAGTTGAAGAAGGAGTAAAAACATACTGGGCCAAAGGAAAAGTCGATACAAAGAACCAGAAGGGAAGGAGATAATCACACATTCCTTCTGATTGTAATTTTTTTTAAATTTTTTTTAACGTTTATTTATTTTTGAGACAGAGAGAGACAGAGCATGAATGGGGGAGGGTCAGAGAGAGGGAGACACAGAATCTGAAACAGGCTCCAGGCTCTGAGCTGTCAGCACAGAGCCCGACGCGGGGCTCAGACTCACGGACCATGAGATCATGACCTGAGCCAAAGTCGGACGCTTAACCGACCAAGCCACCCAGGTGCCCCCTGATTGTAATTTTTAAAATTCCAGAATAGGTAACTTTAAGTTATTCTCATTCATCCAAATGAATTTTATAAATAGCCACTAACTAGCATTCTTTTTCAAGTGGGACATCTAGGAGATAGAAGATTAAACTGTCGTATGCCTGATAGCAGAGCCTTTGAAATTAACAAGTGCAATGACAGAGTTGGCAGGTCAGATCAGAAGACTCAGAGAATAAACATACAGTATTAATTGTTTCCCCAATTAGTCAGACATCATACAATTTATAAATAATTACAAAAAATTAAAATTTAAGAAAATATTTTCTTTACACAGCCTTCCCTAAATCATTCATTCATTCATTAAACAGATACTACTCATCAACCTTATCTCAGGGCATGTTTTAAGCATTGGAGATTTATCATGGACAAAATAAGATGAAGAAGACAAAATCCCTGACATGATGGAAATTGCATTCTAGTGGGAAAGATGGACAATAAACAAGTTACATAAGTAAAATATATAGTATGTTAGCTAAATGGTAAGGAGAAAAACAAAGCAGGGAGAAATGGGAATCATGGGAGAAGGATAAAATTTTTGGTAATATAGTCTGGGAAGGACTCATTGAAATCTGTGTTAAGGAGGTGGGGCATAGATGTGCCATATAACACATTTTTTGTATGTGTGTACGGTGGGGGCAGGGAAAGCTTTCCCAGCAAAGGGAACAGGAAATGCAAAGGTCCTGTGACAGGAGCAATTTTGATACCTTTGAGGAACAGCTAGTAGGCTAGAGAGGTCAGAGTGCTTGAGGAAGAGAGGAAGTGATTATGAAGTCAGAAGGATAAGGAAGAGCACAGGTCATGCAAGGCCTTAAAATCTTTGCAAGGATTTTGGCTTTTAGCCTGACTAAAATAGTAAAACAGGAGGAAGTTGAACAGAAAAATGAGATTGCCTGAGTTAGAGTTGAACATTTCCTGGCTACTGGTTGAGTGCAATCAATGAGAGACAAGGGCAGAAGCAGAGGCAGAAGAGAGTTGTAATAATCTAGGTGAGATATGATGAATAGATTGGACCCAAGTTGTGCCAGTGAGGGTGGCAAGGAATGGATGACTTTGGATACATTCTGAGAATAGTACCTACATAAATTACTGACAGATTGAATGTCGTATGTGAAAGAGAGGTAACAGCCAAAGGCTAGGCTAAGGAATTTTATTTCGTGTAATTAGTAGAATGGAGTTGCCTTTCCCTGAACAGGAAAAGGGTGGGTGAGGAGTAGGTTATGGGAAAAGACCATGTTTGGACATGTTAAACTTAAGATGTATATTTGCAATCCAAGTGGACATACCTTATGGGTAGCTGTAAATGATGTAATTCACAAAAGAAATCTGAATCACTTGTATCTATATGCGATTTGGTTTTTTAATTTTTTTTAATTTTTTAATGTTTATTTATTTTTGAGAGAGAGAAAGACAGCATGAGAGGGGGTGGGGCAGAGAGAGAGGGAGGCACAGAAACAGAAGCAGGTTCCAGGCTCTGAGCTGTCAGCACAGAGCCTGACGTAGGGCTCCAACCCACAACTGTGCGATCATGACCTGAGCTGAAGTCTGACACTTAACCAACTGAGCCACCCAGGCGCCCCTATGCCAATTTATATATAATATGTTTATAGGTCTATATACAATGTATTTATATATTTTACATACAAATATGTTTTATATGATATATTTGTATGTTTTTGTATTGTTATATCAAACATAGATCTGTATATTAAACCAGCATATCAATGGCAATTAAAGCCTTGAGATGGATGAGTTCAACGAAGTAATTACTAAAGATCAAAAAAAGAATTGATGTGAGTTCTGAGCCCAGAGGCACCGCGATGTTTACAAGTCAGGGAACCTGGGAGGAAATAACAACAAATCTGAGATGGAACTGTTACTGGGCTGCTGGAGTCTTGTCCCAGATGCTAAAGATTTGGAGACCCGAGACAAGAACAAGGAGTTAGGGGTTACTGAGTATCTTACGTGTAAGTACAGTACACTTTCCAGACTGAAACCAGGCTCCTGCCAGAACAACAGAGGGAATGGAGGAGAGAAGCCCTAGCTGCATCTCTTTGCGCCCGCTTTCTGCATATGTAAATTTGGCTATGATTGACATTTTTGATTGACAGCTGGTGGTTACCTAACAGTTTGGCTTCAGCGCATGTGCCTACCCATGATGCATTGTGCTATAACTGTATTTCTGCGTGTGTTGTATATTTATGAGTTTCGAATGAGCTTTGGCTGTGGCCTTAAGGGCAAGCTGCACCTTTTAGATGCATGCTCAGCTCTTAGAAGTCGCCTTGCGGCTTTTGAGCCAGCTGGGTGCCTAGGCCTCTCCTGGGTGTGTTGGCCCAGTCACCTCTTAGAGGTGGCTCTGAAGGTGTGGCTGTTAACGCGGGAGGGTGTGGTCAGCATCTGCTTTAGGCCTCTTCACTCTGGTCAAACCGCCTAACAGAACATCCAGAAGTGGGAAAACAAAACAAACATAAAGCAAAACAACATAGTAAGTCTGGAAGCCAAATAAAGCCCAATGTGGTAAGAAGGAGATGGTGATCGATTTTGTCAAATGTTAATGAGAGTTTAAGTTAGATGAAGCCTGGGAATTGGCCATTTGATTTAGCCACATGGAATTCCCGGGGACTTGACCAAAGCCGTTTCAGGGAAGTTCTGACACCAACAGTCTGTTTAGGTTTAAAGAAAGGATAGGAGAGAGAGGTTGGAAACTGCATATGGAAACTCTTTTTCAAGGAATTTTGTTTTAAAAGGAATGAGAGAAGAGGAAAGATCGTAAAGAGGATGAGACAGAAAGTGAAACGGAGGCAAGAGTGAGTTTATTTAGAAGCGCGAGAAATAACATGTGTGTGTACTGGTGTGAACCATCGGGTATGGAGGGAAGTATGTGCGGGTCCAAGGAAGCGCAGAGAGAGTCGCTAGATTCACGTTATAGGGTAGGGAACAGAAGGATGCGATCTGGTACCCAAGTAGAGTGGGCTAGCCTTTTTCTAGGTGTATGGTAATAAAAAGTTCAAGTATATTTGCACAAATACAGTCAAATGTAGTTAGGTCAGTAGATGTAGAAGTAGGAGCTCATGGAAATGAGCTGTTTGCTCCGTTCTTAGTGGGGTAAAAATTATGGACAGCAGTTTAGGATGACGATGAGGAAAGACATGCTGGAGATCTGAGGAGAAAAGATGTAAAACCATCATCTGCATCGTATGAATGAAGTAGGCAAATGTAGTACGAGTGCTACACAGAATTAAAGACCTGCTTGAGGAAAGCAATCCCAGGGGCGCTCGGGTGGCGCAATTGGTTAAGCACCTGACTTTGGCTCAGGTCATGATCTCCCAGTCGGTGAGTTCAAGCCCTGGGTTATGATCTGCCAGTCCAAAAGTTCAAGTCTCACGTCAGGCCCTGTGCTGACAGCTTGGAACCTGGAACCTGCTTTGAATTCTGTCCCTCCCTTCCACTCTCTCTGCCCCCTCCTCCACTTGCACTGTGTCTCTCTCAGAAAAATAAATAAGCATTAAGAAAAAAAAAATTAAAAAGAAAAGTGATCCCAAACTTAGGGTGAGATCAGTCAGCATTGTTTCATGTTTTGTTTTTTGTTTTTTGTTTTTTTTTTTCTCCAGCCACATTCAGTTAAGTGGGCGAAGCTTGCATAACTGAAGCCTTTGACTTAACAAAGGTGGTGCTTTATCCTAGTGAGCTGTAATGAAGCAAGGGTAGGGCGAGGGAGTGGATGGTATTTGCTGGTTACTGATTATCACTGATAGAAGCAGCATTAGTAGAAAGTTATTCCAGTTTAAAGCCAAGATATATTTTAAGCATTTTCATATTTCATTAGTTGCTAAGTTTTATGGTCTTCCTGGACAGCACAGAAAAGTCACAAAGTTTTACATGAACCTTTTCATTTTGTGGTTCTCAAAAAGATGACTCCATTCTCTGCTGGTCTTTATGCTGTATCATTTGAAAACCAGAGTGCTCCATTGTCAGTATAAGCATTAGGATGTGGGCTTCTCTAGAACAGCAAAAAAGTTAAAAAAAAAAAAAAACACTCTTAAAATCAAACAAGTAATATTAAATTATCCCTGAGTGCACATTATTTAGTTCCTCGTTAACTTAATTGTTTTCCAGTAAAAAGTGAAATGTGCAATATGCAAATTAAATAATATTACATGTCAGAGTTTGAAAGAAATATTCATTTAACATTGGAAGAGTTTTGTTTTTTTTTTTTTTCCCCAGGAAATCTCGTTCATTTATTTTGTGAGAATTTTTGTTTGTCGCTATTTGTTCAAAACATAATACAATTGTGAGATCCAGTGCCTGCTGGCAAAGTTGGAATAGCTGTCAGCAGGAAATGGCAAACTAATAATAAGTGCTGGTAAAATATTTATATTATAGTTTACTGGGAAGCTGAATGTAGTTTTGTATTTCATTAGTGCTTGAGGCAGTACATAGTAACATGGTTGTGCTCCAAAAAATGGATAGAATTCTAAATACTGTAGTGGCTTATCTTTCAACTATCTGTTGAGGAAAAAAAGAATTAATAATAATAAAGCCTTTTACAAGCTGAAATTTAAGAAATTTTAAACGAGGTCCATAGGGCAGTAATTAGTAGCATCTCACATTCAGTGTTATTGGACACTAGGCTGTGGATCAACCTCTTCTGTATGAGGCCTCGTAATTTAGCTCTGGTTCATAATTTTCAATAACAGAGCTATTCAAGAGGGAGGGGTGGTCCTAAACCACCAGAGGACTCAGAAGTATGGTGATGTTCAAGTACAACACTGTGTTTATGTACTCCCCAAAGTGTATCAAAGCTCAGATCCAGAGAAATAAAAGAAAAGTCAAACAAAACAAGCATTAGACTGCGTAAAATAAGGTATGGACAAGGCAAACAGGTGAGGCATTGTTTAGGTGGCTAAGGTAGATCAATATCTATTCTTGCAAGCCAGGAATCCTGCCTGCTTTCCTCTGGCGCTCTGCAGATCATCTTACGGCTTGCAGACAGACTGTCGCCTAAATCCAACTGACAGACAACCTATTTCACCCCTGTAAAAATCATACCCATCTTCTTTCTTTGTGGTTCACCGAGGAGAGAAAAAAACATAACTGCCAACATAAAATAGTACCAGATTGGTTTTACCACATGTTAACATCCCTTTTTGTTCATTGTAAAAGACTGGTACCTAATTTCTCTTTCATATACAATTTTAATCTATTCAATAAAATTTAAATATATTGTGGGCATAACAATGTGTGTGTGTGTGTGTGTGTGTGTGTGTATGGAGAGATGACTAAATGTATCTAAATAGTAAACATATGTAAAGTGTCTTGTACATAATAATCACTCAATAAATATTGGTTAATATCAATATTCCTATCATAATAATTCTAAAAACCTAACAGAAGGATGTAGAGATTCAATTAGAAAATGAAGAAATGTCTGTTTATATTTGCCTTGAATTCATAAAATAAAGAGACAATATTTCAGTAATTTTGAAAACGTAGTTAAAAAGTTCATGATAACTGAACTTTGAATAAAGAACAGAAAATCAGATTGTTTATGTTTTGTAACAGTACTATCAATTTTCCTTGTTCTGATGACCTACATATTCATTCATAACTATTAGCAATATTTTAGTTTTCCCATATAATGTTTTCATTTCAATGAGAAAATAAAAACCAGAAATATTTTCTCAAAAACAGTCATTATACTCTAGTTATACAAAAGATAACCAAAATATAAAACCTGTCCTCTAGTTCATAAGGCTTGACAAAATTATCCAAATTTCTTTGCAAATTAAGCATTATATAAAATTTTTACTTTGCATACATAATTTTTATTGACTTTTTTTTCATTTCATAAGTTTAAAAGTTAGGAGGATGCCTTTTACTATAGTGAAAGCAATGGTAATTGCTATAACAACAAACATTCTAGGCAAAGGAGAAATTACAACAAAGGCTACTTAACAAAATATAAATTGTAAAAAATGTAAACAATTCTTCCCAGCCTGCTTTGGCAAATGGGAGACATTGTGAATGTCTTCACTTGAGATGGCATTGACTGAGGCTTCTCATTCTTCATATGTGTCCAATAATTCATGGATTTCATTTTATCCAGAGTTTCCCATCAAAGTCCATCCGCTATTTTTTTTGCCTTTTGAGTTGGCTAATAAAAGGAATGACAATTTTAATATAACATTTAAAATGCTAAAAGTATTTGAATAAATTTGTAATATTTTAAATAGTAAAAGCTGAGGTTTTGTTTTAATCTTGAAGTTTGGAAAAGCTCCTATTTTGTAGACTGCATATCATATCTCTGAGTAATAAGAATATGTCTTTTCATCACTGCTATGGTTTTCTGCTTACCTATTTATGGTGGAAGAAATGTAATTTACTTGTCAGATTGAAATGTTTGATAGAAGTCCTTATCCTATCTTTTGAACTAGCATTTCTGAAACACTACAGTGTAAACAAATGGCATGTTTAATTAAACAACTACTTTACTACTACCTGAACAAGAGAGTATGATTATATTAATTCAAAATTGATCGGAATATAAACAAAATATTTTAATTTCCTGTCTTAGGAATATCAAAATAGGTCTTTTTAAGAGTTAAAATGAATACAATTTAGAACATATTAGCTTACATTAAAATTTCTTCTTGAACTTAATAATGTACATACAAAGCTAAATTTAAAAGTCAAGTAACAGCTTACTATGATGCTAAAAACTTATTTTAAATGTAAACAATTGTGATTTTCTGAGGGATTCATTTTCCTTTTGTGTGTGACTGATTTTTCACAGCCACAGGTTTGCAACTCTGAAATATATTAGCTCTATTCTAATAAGAGTGAAAGTATGGTGAGGTAAATTTAGCTGAATAATTAGGTATACTATAATGTACATGATTATATATGTGCGTATGCATGTGTTTATGTGTATAGATATATAAATATGTATATTTAAGTATATTATATATATATGTGTATATATATATGATGGTTGAAAGCCAAGAATTAATTTTACTCTCAAATTTCAAAATATGGAATAATAGATTTGCTGTAATCCTTCAAAAGCACTCATTGCTGAAGGTCAATCCATTTTGACTCACATGTGGGAACAAAGAAAAATTTTAAAACATCACTGGGTTCTGACCTAATCAAAGCTATAAGTTGTTTTTCAAAACATGCTTTGTTAGGATCTTAATTATCTTATTTGTGTTTGTTTAGATAAACAGATGAGACATTTCTGATCCAGATGTGACAATCTCAGCGCTGTCACTTACCTTTCAAGGATCATAGAATTTTTGCTTTTAACACATTCCCTCGAGTACCTACATGTTTTCATTATAAACCAGTAGTTGAGAAAACATGTCAGATGCTAAATTCAAAATCCACCATGCAGGAAACAGGGGAAATGTAACAACTGTTTTGGAAAAAAATGTCTTGAAGTCCATGTACATAAAAATCTTAAATGGTTTGGCAATAAACTATAATTAGCATTTATGTTACCACTGCAAATGCTGAACAATTTTGCTTAACTACTATAGGACTAAAGTTATTTTTGTCAAATATGCATAAAACCTTAAGCTCAAATGTCTGTGGTCTACAATGTAAAAGTTTGGTGATGCAAATGTAGAATTTTTAAATAACAGTTCAAGTTTTGAAACAAAAGGAACAAAATAGTTTAAAGTCTAGAGCACTTAAACCTTTTCAATCCTTAATATATTATATGAAATCTCATAAGGAATATGCAGCATTCAAGGTGATAATTTCTTAATATTCAATAACTTCTATGTCCAAGTACACTGAAACTTAGAAACTTGTCTAGAGGTTCATATTTACTAGAGTAAATGAAATTAAAGTTTTAGAATGCTTGTATAAAGGTTAAAATAACTGAAATTATTTTCTCAGTAAATGCTTCCTCATCTTCAACAATCAGTATTTTAAAATATAAAGAAAATTATTTATATAATACAAGCAATATAATTAATAAAAGGGCTGTATACAATTATGCATAATGCAAGACAACTGAATTTATAATGCATAACATCTAAACTATTTAATCATAGTTCTTATAGAACTCCACACTTAATAACTTATTTCTACTGAATAAAATAAGAAAAATGCCATTTTCTTCTTTTTTAATGTATATTTTCAAACATTTTCTCTCACAGAATTGTTCAATTAAAAAATATGCTTTTCCAGAGAACTAATGTAGTTATGGGTATTAGTTTTTCTACATTTATTTCTTTAATAAAGGCTAAAGTTGCTTAGGCTATCATAGAAACAAAAATTATGATGTTATTTTCAATTCTACAACCTCTTAATTTGCCAACAGGTAATTATATGAAAAATTATAGAATGCAATAAAAGAGCAATTCAAAAACAATAAATATTTCATGTAAGAATTACTAATTAATGTAATAACCATTAAAAACAGAAGTTTGTGCAAAAATATATAATCATCCAAAGAATGTCAGTCTTTGACGTTTGAGTCTTTGACATTATTAAACTCCACTTAATTACTAAAATGGCCATTTAAGGGCACCTGGCTAGATCAGTCAGTCGAGCATGCCTCTCTTGATCTCAGGGTCTTGAATCTGAGTCCCACATTGGGCATGGAGCCTTCTTAAAAATAAATAAAATAAAATCTTTAAGGGGTGCCTAAGTGGCTCAGTTAGTTAAGCAGCTAACTTCAGCTCAGGTCATGGGCTCCTGGTTCTGAGTTCGAGTCCCACACCAGGCTCTCTGCTGTCAGCACAGAGCCCACTTCAGAGCCTCTGTTTCCCTCTCTCCCCGCCCCTCCTCTGCTCTCACTAGCTCTCAAAAATAAATACACTTAAAAAAATAGTTATTTAAAAAAATGTTTAAAAAGATAAAAAGAAAGTTTTTTAAAATAAAATGGCCACTTAAGAATGTACCTAAATGAGTGTCACAAAAAATATCTTTTGATTAAACAAGAATAATAAGGGATAGTTTGATTTCTTTTCTTTAAGTTTTTATTTTGATTTCTAATAAAATATCAAAAATATCAAAACATAAGACCAATTACATATTAATTATGAGAAAGTAATCAAAATATTTATACCTTCAAAATAATATTAATACTTAGTGGCAATGAAATCATTTAATATACACAGCCAGTCTCCAACAGATTATTAGTATTACTAAAATGTGAGTGTTGAGTGCTAGTTGCTGTCATTTGTGATTTGTTGGATAAAGTGTAAAATAAATAGGGAGTTTGACTTTCGTTCTTTTGCCATGAAGAATAAGCACCATCAAGAAAACATTAAAAGTCTGTCTTTCGGAGAGTGCCTGGGAATCTGTGTGCTACATAGGTTTTAACATAAGGAGTTCTTTCATCAGTAAAGTGAAACTTTAGAAAAAGTCATATTTTGAAGTATCATAGCAAAGCTTGTACTATGTGTAAAGTTTACTGTCACAGCAACTCTTCATAGAAAAAAAAAATTCTTAAATGTAAGGTTGTCAATCTGTACTTTTTGGAGTATTGTAGTCGCTTAGAATTAGCAGTTAACAATGAAAAAGAACTCTTAAAAGCATTGACTTTTACACTTCATTCTAACAAAACAATTTGCTATTTACTTATTTTACAGTTAATCTCCATGCTAAATCTGAAAGTATGCTCTCAATAACAACTATAATAAAAGAATGTTGAGATAATGACACAAGATGATAAAAGCAAGGAAAATGCTCATTTGAGGATATAATCTCTTTCACATATATGAGCTTTAAGTAGAAATGAAGTAGGAGGAATGTTCCACGAGGTTACTCAGAGAATTCCTATAGAACAAAAAACTTAGCAAAAGGTATAGAAAGCCTTCCGAGATTCCAATCCTTGTTGATAAAGCCTTTCTAATAGGAGATATTTTGCTCTATAAAATTATGTGCAAATAAACTTTGTAAGCAAAAGTTCCTTGCCATCTTTAATTAATGAAAAGTTAGAGAAGAATCATAAGACTTAGTTTTGTTGGTGGAAGTGTTTGGATGGTTGGTAAAGCAGAGATAATGCTGAATGTTTAGCAAACCCCTTTATATTCTTCCTTAATGCGCAACTAAATTACATTCCCAAACCTCCCTTGCAATTAGCTTGGGCCATGTGACTGACTTCAGGCCAGTGGATAAGGTATTATTGTTCAAAATCCTCAACAAGCTTTCTTCCTGCCCTATCTAGTACAGCGTGTCCAGTGGAGGACTCCAGGCCTCTGGAAGAAGACGGGAGAGCCACCACTGGGTCCCTGAGTGACTGGATGGAACAAACACCCACCCCCACTATCTTTCTGACCCACACTAGAATGTGACATAATGGAGTAATAATTTTTTTTTTTTTTAAGCGTGGAGCCCAACATGGCACTTGAACACATAACGCTGAAATCAAGACCCGAGCAGAGATCAACAGTCAGATGCTTAAATGACTGAGGAACCTAGGCACCCCAAAGGAAAAATAAATCTTTATAGTATTAAACCACTGCAACTTGGGAAAGGCTAGAAAGTTACTCATTAATTTATCTGTTTCTCATATATTATGAATAATAAGAATTACACGGGACAAAATAAAATTTGGTACTTTGGAGGAGGGAAAAGATGGCAATTGTATTGGATGTAAATATTAGATTAGGAATAGTTTTTAGAAACTACAGTTCACCCTCGAACACAGATTTGAACTACACAGGTCCACTTATGTGTGTTTTTTTTTTTTTTTGATAAATACAGTACAGTGCTATAAATGTATTTTCTCTTCCTTATGATTTTCTTTTTTTTTTTAATTTTTTTTTTCAACATTTTTTATTTATTTTTGGGACAGAGAGCGACAGAGCATGAACGGGGGAGGGGCAGGGAGAGAGGGAGACACAGAATCGGAAACAGGCTCCAGGCTCCGAGCCATCAGCCCAGAGCCTGACGCGGGGCTCGAACTCACGGACCGCGAGATCGTGACCTGGCTGAAGTCGGACGCTTAACCGACTGCGCCACCCAGGCGCCCCTCTTCCTTATGATTTTCTTAACATTTTCTTTTCTCTAGCTTACTTACTATAAGAATAGAGTGTATATAATACATATAACATATAAAGCATGTGTTAATTGACTGTTTATGTTATCAGTAAGGCATCCACCCCGTCAACAGTAGGGTATTTAGTCAAGTTTTAGGGGAGTCAAAAGTTACACTCAGATTTTCGACTGCACTGGGGTTGGTGCCCCTGACCCCTGCATTGTTCAAGGGTCAATGTATATGATCTCAAGTACTCTGCAGTCGGTCCCTGCCAAACTCTTACTTCCCCAGTCATATGCTGAATTTATATCAGCTTATTATAATATTAATATTAGTGATAAATGCTTAAAGCATTAGCTGCCATTCATTTCACACCATACTGAACGTAGTGCTTAGCATTTTATATGAATTATCTCATTTAATTTCAAAGTAACCCTATGAAGGAATTTTGATAATATACTCATTTTATAGAGGCAACTGATGTCTGTGAAAGTTAAGATGATCTCATGGCTAACCACTGGTGAAGCCAGCATTCAAAAGGTCTTTTTGACTCCAGGGCTACCCTATTAACATACAATATTGCATTGAGGGTAATATTTGATTTGAAAAAAACTACTGTTTGAGCAATGATAATTTCCTTCAACTACTTTCCTACCCACAAACAGAATCATATAGTTGTATATTCATTTTGTACATCGCAGAAAAGGCCAAAAGAATTGACTTTAGCCAAAATATTATAATCCTGGATCTGCCCCTCATAGTGAAAATCTTATACCCTGATTTTATCAACATGCTAAAAAAATCCATCTATTAAAGGTAGAGGCACAGTAATCATTACTGTTTTGATCCATAAATCAAATTATTCATTTATGATGAATAATTTAAATTAAAAAAAAAACTTCACTGAAGGCCTGGGATATAGTAATTACTCACCTAAAGTTAAACTGCCATTATAAATGATATATATGAAATCAATGTGATTAATATATATCCTTGGAGCAGAGATACTTTGGAAGCTAAATAATAATCGTAATATTGCTTGAAAAACATGGATTCAAGAATGAAAATATTTTTGTGGATAGAATGTTTAATAGCATCAAGTATAAATAGCCTGATATTCATTCACAGTATGAATGGCCTGGTCTTTGGGACTGAGGCTCAATGGAATTAAGCACCAGTCCCGCATCTCTGAACCATATTTGGGTAGGCTTTGCCCATATTGCTTCTGACTTCTCTGTTATCTGATTTCATGGCTAAAATTCTTCCTGTGGATATGTCAATACCTTCAATTAGTTTATGTCAAACCCTGCTGCACAGGAATTTATGTGTACTTTTAAGAGAATTTTGCACATCCTTGAACTGATCTATTTTGTGTTGATCTTGAAATGCAACCATCCAAAGGCAACCTCATCTTGCGTCCTTTATTTCAATTTTTTTTTTGCCAATACCTCTCTCATAATTGTCTATAATTTTTTTTTAATGACAAGAATTGAAAGAATTCATTCCAGGATGAGATAATGCACACTGAAAACTCCTTCCTATTGATGAGAAATTATGAGGATAAGTAATAGCAGCTGTTTTTTTTTTTTTTTTTTTTTTTTTTTTTTTTTTTTTTTTTTTTTTTTCACTTGGTGTAGAAGCAGTGTATCCACAGGATTCAGTCAATCATCTTAACACACATCTTGATTGCTGGGGTAAAGCTCTCCAAACTCCTCCTACAGGAGGCACCATGTTTCTCTTTATGATGGTACCAAACCCCATGCTAAGCTAGAACTGTTATTCTGGAAGAAAGTATGGCCCAGAATTCATCAAAGCTGCCATACAATGGCGGGGAATGGTGGTGCTATGCCAGTTGCTCCCCATCAGTGAAAAACTAAGCTTGTTCAGGCTTCATGCTGCCACCATGCCATGCACTTCAAGAGCAAAGTCTAGTGCCACCGTCCTGGAGTTCTTTTTTCCAAAGAGGCAAATGCCAAGAAGAGCAGTTTCCCACAAACAAGTATGTGGGAGATAGTAAAGGCAATAACAAAGTTGATTAACCCACCAGGGTGCTGCAAGACTAGAATGATTCAGTCACACAGAAACGAACAATTTTTATTCCTTTACTGTTGTTTCTTTTTTATCTGTGAGCCAGGGGGTGGGAAAGAGGATCAAGAATTCAGACATGGGAAAGAGCTGGATGGACTTAGGAACTATTCTATTACTTTAGAGTCTGGAGACTCCTGTAGAAAGAGGTATTCCAAAAACAAAAAGCAAGAAAAATGCTGAAGCAGCTTTCTCTGGAGATGCCTGGATCCAGCTACTTTTCTTTGAGTTGGAGAACACATATTTGGAAACCTCGGATTGACAACAGCACACGGATGAGTAGACATGCTTTGATGTGTAGGGGGCTATCAGACTGTCAACCTCCATGGTACTGACCGATGAGAAACCTCTGAAAAAAACAACATGAAGAGGACAAGAAAATAAGTGATCAATACAGAAAAGGCAAAACTTCTTCATAATAAGAGATAGACAAATATAAAAATGAAGTTACAAAAGCAAAAACAACTTTAAACGATATTAATACCAGACTTCTAATTTGTATAAGTGTTGTGGAGGTATCGAATGTTGTTACATTTACCAAATTTTATTTTTACTAGAACTAATTGATAATAAAATGAGGGGAATTCCATTAAAGTAAGCATCGTCTGTGGTGTCATCGTAAAAGTTTGGTTAAGATCTGAATACTCTAAACTATTTTGGTAAAGTAAAAAAAAAAGAAGAACATATGAAAACTTGTGTATAATTGAGCATATGCAAAATTACCCTCCCCAAAAATTATGAACAAAGAAATTTAAAGAATTTGAAGAAAAAAATGCCAAGAGTAATTTTTCAAAAAAATGTGGCAGATCCTAAAATTCCAATTATCTTACTCTACTTTTAGCAACTGTAAAAGATAAGACACAGCATAAAAAACTCACCAACTATCATGGTTTCACTTGATTCTTCTTAACAGTTTCCTATAGTCAACAACAAGCTGAACCATATCAGTGGACAGAAATCAGAACATAAAACTCTAAAAGAAAAAAAAAAAATATATATATATATATACACTCCAAAGAAAAAGCTGAAGAAAATAAAAATCTAATAAAACACCCAAAATAAGAGCTAATTACAGTCTGGCAGAACTAATGAATGAAAAAAAAATGAAAGCTTTATTACATCTCCATTACTACTGAATAGCAGCTTGAGGTACTTGTACAAAAGCTGGGTTTGGGGGAACAATGACTTTAGGTTTGTGTTTCTTTTTCAAATACTATGACTTAATAGTATATGCATAATAAACAATGGACCATGAAGCTTTTCCTAAGACTCTCCACAATTATCTTCAAGAAAGAATCTCAAACTCAATTATAACCATGGAGGAAACTTTCATTTTTTAGAATAATGTGTTAGTCCTATGTAGCTATACTCCAAGGGGCGGGATTTGACTCAAAAGTCATTATCAAGAGGCTCTACTTTAATCAAGTAACTGCAAATCTGATCCATGGTTTCCTTTTCTTTTTTTAAAGTGTATTTATGTATTTTGAATGAAAGAGAGACAGAGAATGCATGTGCTTACAAGTGGGGAGGGGCAGAGAGGGGAAAAGAGAGGATCCTAAGCAGACTCCAAGCATGAATTGTGAGATCATGACCTGGGCCAAGATCAAGAGTCAGACACTTAACCAACTGAACCACCCAGTTGTCTCTCAGGTTCCCTTTTCTAAAAAGGGGATATCAAAAAGAATAAAGAACCAGCCATACAATCTTTTCTTTAAATGTATGGGAAACATGGTACCCACGTATATAGTTCACTATCTGGGGCATTTGGTTTTTCTGGTCTACAACAATTAAATGGGGCAATACACAAAAATGAAAGCCCATTCAAACTTTTATATTTTTAATCAGCAAAAGAAGGTGCTCAGATCTCGTGAATTTACCTGTCCTGTTTCATAGGTGGCACCTGTATTGCTGTTACACATCTGTGGAAGCACAATATCAGCCAACTGTTAATCAAGGATCACTTCCCTTCAAAGTGACTGATGATCCACTGTTAAAACAGCTTATAAAAATAACTTCTCCTTCGAAAAGGTGCTTCAGGGTTTTCAGACACATCTCACCATTCCTGCTAGCTTAATGCATGTTTGAAAGTTAATTTCTCATTAATATTTAAAGAAGAAATGGCTTCAGAACAAATTTTAAATGATCCATTGTATTTTAGAAATAAAATATTATTGGCATTATTTTCATCTCGATTACAAGGAATAATAATGTCCAAGATTGGCTTTTAAAACTGTTAATGAGCCCTGGCAATGTGAAAAAGATATGGATTAGGTAGATGTAATGAGATATGATTAAAGGGTGCAGGCACTGAAGGGTGTTGGAGAAATTCTTTTCTGAAAGAGTATAATTAGTGTCTGATAAAAGTACTTAGTAGATAAGATTTTTGAAGAAGAAAGGTTACGATAAACACATACTTTATGACAAACCTGCTTAATTTTTCCCCTTTGGTTCCCTTACATACTCAATATTATGTTGAAGTTTCATACATAAATAATGTTTGTCAAATACTTCACGCAATTCTACCAGACAATTAGAGTGTTTTAATTGCCAGACACGGAGAGCAGAAAATGTGTTGAAACATCTTATTCCATTTTCAGTGTACATTTCTTTGTTGATTTATGTAATGTAGCTAATAATATGCAACCTACCCTAGTTTTAAACAAACAAATGAACTTCTAAAAAGCAAGCTTTCCATAAGTTGCTAAGCAACTCCAAGGCACATTTTATCAATTTAATAAATAACATTTAGATGACAAATCCTTGAGGAAGATTTCTAACTCCGTTTTATAAAAAGTAAAAAACCCAAGCAGGTACCCTTCTGATTTTCCTATTTCTAAGGCTTCAGGGCTAGACAGAAGCACTGCCATTTTCAGAGGCACATTTGACTCACTAAACAAATAACATATTTTGTCATCTGAAATTGTTATGTAATAGAAGTTAGGTTCTGGGACTCATTGTGTAGCTTTCCAGAGTTAGAGCTCATGCTTCATTCCCATAACGGACGGTTTCTCAACATCAGCCCTACTGACACTTTGGACCAGATAATTCATTGCTGGGCGGGGGGGGGGGGGGGGGGCGGCGGCCCGGGGTACGGGGGGTGGGGATGGAGTGTCGATGTTGGTGGTCCCCGTTCCCAGCGGGGCCCCCCTAG
>NW_026057582.1:67055481-67107144 GCF_023721935.1 Panthera uncia
GCCTCTCCGCGTGCTGGCGGATGGGAGCTCGTGCGGCGGGGCGGGGGGGGGGCCTCCTCTTCCGATCTTGGCGGGGGGGGGGGGGGGGGGGGGCTCTCCCATGCTTCCTAAGAGGTTTAGCAGTATCTATCCCTGGTTTCTAGTTACCCATGCCAGTAGTGGCCCCCTAGTTGTTAAAACTAAAAATGTCTTCAGACATTGCCAAATGTGCCGGGGGTGGGGTGGGGGGTGTCAAAATCACACCCAATTGAGACAGTCGAGAACCACCACAGCTGAATAATGAGTAAATATGCTGTAAGAAAGAGATCTTGAGCTTAATTGGTGATGAAGGCACCGTGATATTAGTTGCCATCAGTCAACACCTAATATCTCCTAGTGCCACCAACAATGAAGAATAAAGGGGTAAGAATGATTTCAGGGGTACTGTGGCTCTTGTTCCATTCAAGGCTTATTACTGACTTTGTTATTTCACTGTAATTTCCTTTGTATAAAAATTGGGGAGGAAGGGCCTAGCCATAACTCTGTCTCTCTGGTAATATCCCATTCCAGAACTGCATTAAACTCTTTTCTCCTACTCGTTCTCCCTCAATTTTCCCTATACTGGGTTGCTGGCTAGAATCATCATAAATATAACTCTCAACTTTAATAATGCCACTCTCTGCTCATAGGGCCACAATAGGTCTGTATCACTTCTGTTACCAAATACAAACTCCTCTGCATGGTCTTTAAGATTTCCTACAAATTACCACCAAACTCCATCTCACCAAATATCTTTCTTATTCTCCATTTATGCCACCTTTACCCCCACAAACGCAAATGGCTTGCATACACCCATCTCCCTATGTGACACAAAAAGGACAAATTCATTTCCGCCATGACTGTTTTCCTAATTAATCCTTCCTTAATTTCTTATCAGTATCATTATCCCTGTTAGAAGAATGACATGACTGCAAGTTAATATGTGAGGCAACTGTTTACTGAATGTCTTCAATATGCCAGACACTGAATATTGCATAGTAGCTATTTCTACCAATTTATGCTCACATTACTTATGCTCAACTAGATTGTAAGTTCCCAGAGGATAAGAACAGGTCTTATTTGTATCCCTCTGAGGCCTCTTAATAATGATGCTAATAAATACGCTTTAAATTTGATTAGCAGTTATAACCTTTCAAATTACTTTCATGGTTATTAACTTATTGATTATATATTTTCACTACTTTATAGTCAATGAAAGTGGGACATTACTCTAAGGACTAGTCTATGGGTTACACAACTGGTGCTCACTAGAACATGCATTTAATATATGCTGACTGACTACAGTCTCACAACTTCACAACTATAACATTTCTCTCCTGTTTCTAAAGCTCTTATGGCATTTAAAAACAAATGTTACTGTAAAGAACAACTGCAGTTCAATGATGCAGGAGACACAATGCAGGAGTGAATCAAGGGTTAAACTATGACATAGCAGGAAAGCAAAAGATAAATTACTTAGCTACTGCCTCAAATTGGGTGGAAGAGATTAACTTCAGGGGCACCTGGGAGGCTCAGTTCATGAAGTGACCCCACTCTTGGTTTCGGGCTCAGGTTAGGATCTCCTGGTTCATGAATTCGGATCCCTCATCAGGCTCTGTGCTGACAGCACGGAACCTGCTTGGGATTCTCTCTCTCCCCCTCTTTCTCTGCCCCTCCCCTGCTCACGCTCCCTCTCTTGCTCTCTCTCCAAAATAAATAAATCAACTTAGAAAATAAAGAGATTGACTGTATAAGACCTTGACCTCTCACCGCAGAAAGTAAAACTTTAAAAAGAAAGCAGAATGGAAAGGAAGAGCTGCAGAAGGGTTGAAAATCCCCCCAATTCTAAAAATCACAGCATTTTAACTTCGTACATATGCCTTAGTCCAAGAAAACATTTTCAACAAGTCTCCATTGATTTCCTTCCTTCCAAAATGTCTGTAAAAACCATTTATCTATCAAGCTCTCAACTGACTTCAACAAAACATCACAAGTCAGAGGTCAGCTGATTTCTGAGGCTACCCACTAACTCTAAGCACCGTGTGCCCAAAGAAACAGTGTATTTATTCAGGAATTCTTTCAACATTTATGGCAGGCCTACTAAGTACAAACACTGCCGTAGGCCCTGGCGTGGAAAAAAAAAAAAAAAAAAAAAAAAAAAAGATGCCTAAGTCTTAGTTGCTGATGTGAATTTGTCCAGGGAACTGAGAAAGGGGTAGGTGATCTGAAAAGGCAAAAAACATGGTTATCTTCAATGGGCCTTTCCTCTCAGCCTCTAGCCCTCCTCTACTGCATTCCCCACCTCCTGCTAGGTTTAAGGAAGCAATGCAATGAAAGGAAGTGCGGAATTTACAGAAACGACGGGAGCAAGCGAGGACCCCAGTAGCTACAGAAATATAGACAGGACAGCCCTCCAAAGATCCCTCAGCCACGTGACTGGGCGGAAGTGCCCGGGTTGCGGAGGTTCAGGGCCCCCAGAGGGGGACCGGAAGTGCAGGCTCTGGTGTGCGCGGGGGAAACTGCCTTGAGCAGGGTTTGACCGTAGAACCGAGGGCGTTCGAGAACGCTCCGGCGTTTCTCTGACCACAAGGTGCCATCCCATCATAGCAGCCTTTCTGCAAAATGGGGATTTTTTTTTTTTTTTTGGAGCTTTTCCGAAGAGGTTCCTAAAAGGTGGCTGTAACCTTGGCGTGAGTTACGCAGGGAAGGGGCCGCGCTCCCCTCCCCGCGTTTTTCTGGCCGAATCTGCGCCCCGCACCCCCGTACGGGGAGGGGAACGGGCACTCGGCCTCGAGTCACGCGAGCGGCGTGGGGGATGCTGACCTGCCTGGCGCTTGCCGAGCGGCGCCCCCTTCCTGAGAGCGGAAGCCTGGAGTGGGAGGCGGGACGCGGTCCCGGCGGACGGGCGGTTGAAAAGCGGGCACTCTGGGGCACCGGGGCTCCGACGGGGGCCCTGAAGAAGCGGGGGAGGGGGGAAGGGGAGGGGCTTCGTTCTCGCCGCCCTCCTTCTCCGAGGCCCGGGCCGGGAGCCGCGGGGCTGGAGGTGACCCGGCCCGAAGCGCTCCGGCTCCGCGGACGTCTGGGCTCGGGCGGCGCCGTGCGGGCGGCTGAGGGAGCCTGGGGCGGGGGGGGAGTGGGGAGTGAGTGCCCCACGGGGCTCTTTTCAAATTAAATTGTTAAGAATGACGTTGGCTCCAGGAGTTTTATTCAGAGGGTAGAAAAGAAGGTGGAAACTCTGAGTCTCAGTATGTCACCCCCCCACCCACCCACCCGGTCCCCGAATGGATTCTGAAGCTCTCAGCGTGGCCTGCCACTGCGGGAGCCGGAGGAAAGACCGCACCTGTCGTTTCCTCTCTCTCTCAAGCTCTCCCTCTCCCGCTCCCTCTTTCTCTCCCCTTGGACCGAATCGCCCCCGCCCCTACCTGCACCCCACGCGGTTCGTTGAACCATCTCAGGAGTCCCTTATACATTCCACACAACGACCGCAGCGTTCCACTTGACTTCATCTCAGCATTAGGCGACTAACATCAGAATAGGCTGGCCAGGGAATTTCTTGCTGGTCTTAATATAATTGGAATGCACCAGCACTGTTTGTTCCCAAAGGCCGGAGAGGGAAAATGTTTCGACTTGGCGCTGAAGGTCAACCGATCTTCACAACTTGATTTATAAGATCGCTTTTAAGCTCTCCTCAACCCAGTTTCACTGAGAATTCAGTCGTGAGAGGAAATAGCTTTTGAGATGAATTTTCATCACATTAAACGCACGACTCCTCACTCTCTACTGTCTTTGAACGTCCAAAGGTGGAATGGAAGCTCTTAAGTTAATTTCCAAAGGTCTAGGGGCCCAGGGAAGCCCTAACTCCCCCTCCCCCGCACTTCTTGCACCCTAACATCCTGGAATGGGGAGAAACTCTGGGATCTGTGGCTACAGAACCGAGAGGACCTTAACAAGTTATGGTTGTTGAAAGGGGGAGGAGGGATGGAGGAGAGAGATGGAAAGGAGAAAAAAAAATAACATTTGTGTTCATTTACACATTTCCTGTGCGGAACAAAAAAGTCCCACCATCAGCAAAAGAAGTCTCTTCCTCCAAAATAGCAGCCAAAGAGGGAAAATTAGAATATGCATAAATTCCTTCATTTTCATTCGCACAGAGCATGATTTCCGGCAGATTTGTATTTAAACTGCTCGATTAATCCCAATTTCTGAGCAGCATTTTACTTAGCATCTTCCCAAAACTCACCTAAAGAGTACTGCTCTCCTCCCACCACCCCGTTTTGAATCCTCCCTCTTCCTTGTTCTGCAACTGTCAATGAGAATTTCATTGATAAGACTGTACCTTTATTTTTCCTCTCTGTTGTTTTCTTTTCAAAACTGGATTGATGCATTGGACTACACTTTAATACAAACTGGCTGCTGTCTGTGAGCCATAACTGCAGATGAGAACCTAGTGGAAAGGATATGTTTTTGAAGTGTGTACCTGAAAGAGACTAAACGTGATAGGACTAATAGACTTTTGCAGCTTCTCTTAGGGCATGGAATCCTTTCCTGTTCTACACAGGTCATATCCTTTCACCATTAGCAATAGTCAGGATGCTTGAACGTGTCCTCCCCCAAACCTCCCTCTCTTGTTTCTCTCCATTTATAAGGAGCATGATAGACAATCACAACCCTCTTCAAAGGAATATTACTCTTCATAAATATTCAAAGTGTGTCAGTCCATTAAATCCCCCCACAGCCCATTTCTAAAATATTTGCTTTGCCACTGGTGCAACAGATCTGGCTGTATCTGCCTTGAAAAGTTCTTTGTTGGGAAAAAAAAAAAAACAAAACCTGTTAGCATCATTTGAAACCATTCCTTTCAAAATATCATCAGTTGACTTGGGCTTACTTCTCCTATCTTCGAAACTGTATGTATTTCTTTTAATAGTAGGATGTTAATGTTTAAAGGAGGAAATGACTACATCTTGGTTTATTGAAAACCTATATAGATCGTAATTCCATTCATCCCTAAATTCCTTATTCTTGTACACTCCTAGACAGAAAGAAACCTTTATTTGCTTCTTAATACAGTCTAAGCAGAATGCAGTGGTTCTGGCTTTCCTTCATTGTTTACAGATCATAAAAACCCAACTATTTGTGGTCAAGAAGTTATAAATGCTAATAGTTGTTTAGCTCTTAGTTTTTATAAAAAATGAACATACATATTTGAACTACACGCAACATGGTATATATAACGTATATATATAAATGTATATGCATTTAAATATCTGGTTTATGTTGGTTAAAGAGTTTTCAAGATATTGGAATATGGAAGCCTATTAATTTTGTTAAATAAGTGCATAAAGTGAGTGCATGCAAATGTCTGCATGACTTTTACCACTCTGTAAAATAACTGCTTTTATTGTATTTTTACTTTCAGATATTCCCATTATAAAAGTATTAACTTAGTTTCTTTTAGTTAGGCATGTCTCCAATGACTCAGAGGCTCTCAGTTATATACAAGGAAAACCAAAGTGTTTGAAAATAAATTGTTAAAAGCCATACTTTGGGGATGTATACAACAGGATTGAGGGCCTTTTCCCTGAAATATTGATTTCTTTTAATTTTCTTACTGAAGCAAATAACACTTGTCTCTGAATCACAGGAAAAATTTAAATAAAAATCCCAGTAACTGAGACTATTTTCCTTAAAATATGACTTGAATTAGAATTGGATTTTCTATGGAAAACTCCAGTTTGATTTCCAGTTGCAGAGCTGTACTTCCGGAAGAGTTGGAGTGAACTTAGCAGTTATTGGTTCTGATTAGTGCACGGAGAAAGCCTGGGGTACCACTGAAGAGCAGAGCGATACGCAGCCAAAGTCGCCTTACTCCCGTTGCAGAGTAAGCATCACCCCAGTGAATTTATCCCTAGAAATGAAAGCCCCTCCTTCATTGCCGATTTTTAGTGACACAGTATTCTCGTGACCCGGAATATTTTCATACTTTTTAAAATGACAAGACCAGACAGACACGGAAAAGGATTGTTCAGCCTCCCTGCTGTGAAGGGTGAGGAGATAGATGCACACGGTACTCCCAGCAGGGAAGCCGGCCCTTCTTTGCTGTCCCCTCCCTTTCTTCAACTACCGTTCGGTTTAGTTATGAACTGTGCATATACGTCAAGTTGAAGACAGTAACTAAAGAAAAAAAGTTTTCTAGAGGACAAAACTGGCGATTGACAGTTATGCTTTTCTTTTGTAATTTTTTTTTTTTTAACAAGGCATGCAGATCTTGTTCTCTCATACATTTTCAGGGCTACGTTAATTTGCAGGGAAACAGAACAAAGCAAAAACATTGAACCACCACCCCTCCTTGCTCCCAAACTGTTCTTCTGTAACTGAGATCTGTTTCCATTTGGCCTTAGCTGCTGGGCTGCTAAGGAATTTCTCTCTCAGTCTCTGCTTTCCTGTCCTATAACCCACCCTTCATCTCCTAACCAGCTTTCTTTCCCCTCCACGAATGAAGGCAATTATCAAACAACCTGCTTTAACCCCAACATCTGCCTGACAAACACTAAGTCTCATTCCCTCCACACCCGATTTTTTTTTTCCTTTCATTTCCTTTTTCTTGAGGCTGGGGGAGCAACTGGGACTTAGGAGACAGGGAGAACATTTGGCTGAGAGGAGAGTTAGATTCCTGAAGGTACAAACTCACTGGCAGATTCTTTACAGCCTAGACTCAGGAACTGGTGGTAGCTGTTCTTGCCCGTTGAACGGTGAACCTTGGCAGGTTTACAGTTGGCAAAAGCACCTGTACCTACCTCCTCCGTGGGAGACAGGCTTAGTTTACTAGCCCGATAACCACTGGTTACTAACATCTTCAACCTGGTCTCCTTTCACTTCTACCCCCCTCACTTTATTGTCCCCTTTCTGTCCCTTCAGCCCCAAGGAGTCAAAAGAGTTAATCAGGGGGACCTAATTCCTAATTTTTGTGTCTTGCCCTTTGGGCTGAGTTCCTCAGGGCCAGTGTTCTCCTTAGACTCACTTTGTCCTTCTCAAACTCCTCAGCTCTGTAAACATGATTCCCCAATATGACAACTTGCCCATTTCTCAGCTTAACTCCAGCCAGGAGGCACCAGGTCTTTCTACCCAAGAATCCCTTCACATGTCTGCCTCTGTTCCCAGTCTCCATCCCCGACTGATTTACTTGGGAATGGTGTCCAAGGGAGACCTGCCTATAGGAACGAGGAGGAATGGGTACGAAAGTACTTAGAGCTATTAAAAAGACCTACCATATTAGACCAAGGGAGTCTTTATTAGAATACTTGAGTTGGGCCGGAATGGATCTTCCATCTAACCAGTGAAACAAGAAATCAGAGGAATGCCTGACTGCAGCCATGAAACACATTTCAGACTGAAATGGATTCCATCTTCATCCTGTTGACCAGAGAGATTATTTTAAAATTGTTTCTGCTATTATTGTTTGCCTTATTATTATTAACATTTTATTTCTGTCATTATTGCTGCAGTGTATGTTATTTTATTTTTGTTGTTGTTGCAGCTATTATACTATTCAACAGAAGTTTAGAAAGATTAGTCAGATTAATTAGTTTATTGGTAATTTAAAGCTGAAAACTGGTAATTAAGCCAAAAAACTAAAAATGATCAGGGATGATTCATAGCAATGTAGGATTTGGGAGGAAGAGAAGCTAAATTTTGGATATAAAATTTGGCAGCTGTGAAATAAACAGGACTTGGGGATCAGAAATATGATAATTGAAATATTCTTAGTCACTCAACCTCTCCCCCCTCCTCCAAATCCAGCTCAGATCATTCTGTGATTTGCTTGATAGAGGAAAAATACTATATTTGCTTTTGTTGACAGAGAACAAAGACCCCATGCTTATTCTTCATGTGATTTGCATTTGCACGTGGATTTCCTTGCTGAGGACCATCCAAATGCCTAAGCTCACTCCCCTCCAAGTTTGCCTCTCTTTGCTCTTGTTATGCACCTCACTGAAGAGGGTGCATCATATAAGACAGGTATACAATTTCAGCCCTCTCCACAGACAGATTCCATGGAATATAAATTCAATAATGCAATTCTCTCCACAACAAGCTCTCTGCTCTCTTTCAAATATAATTAATGTTTTGATAGTGTAGTTCTTTAACTACATATATACACACAAAAACAGACGCACCCTCTAGCTTCACTGTTTGTGCATTTAAAACAGAAATGGATGTGGCTCTTTCAGTGACTCCTAAAATTCCTCAACTCAGTCAGCCCACAGAGAAGAAATCTGTTTAGGTAATAACTGCACAGTCTGTTGTGTGCCCAGAAATATTTAAAACAATAAAAAATGCAAGCCCCTAGTTTTTGATAGTCATTTTTTGTCAAATTTCCTAGAAAATAAAGGATATTCTGAATTGATTTTCGGAAACAGACATTCACTAGATAACAGTCAAAATCAACAAAAACACTGTCCTAAACTACTGGCTGTCTTTTCCAAGTTTTGATGATGGAAATACCTTCTATTTTATCCAACTGGTGTGAAATTAACACAGGTATATAAAAACTAGCAACTATAATGGACAAAACTACAATAACTTCTATGGAAATTGCTTACTCCATCCAACACCTCAGGCACATGTTTTAGGTGGATTCTTTCATTTAATTGCCGTCAGTTGTATATTAACATATTCACATGTGAAGTAGGTGGTCAGAAAGAAAGGTATGTAGATGACAACATGACTAGCGGGAGTTAAGTGAGCGGGTGCTGCTGAATTTCCATCCTCAAGCGTACCATATCCCTAACATTTCATTTCTACAAGCCGATTACAATTCTGAGGACACATAACCTTTCAGACTGTAGGACATGATATATTTTCAGTCTTTAATAAGGAAGAATACATATGCTATAATACTTAATCAAATGAAAATACAAACCTTAATCTTCCTATATTGTTACCGAGTTAAAGAAGCTGGTTATTTGGAACTAATACACTGATTTCCAAGCATCTTGGCCATTTTGTTTGACTCCTGGATGTATACCAGGGGCTGTCAGGGGAAGCATTTTACACATTTCTCTTCACAAAATTTTTAGAGAGGATATGTAAAAGGGATTTCTTTCACATCTTTTGAGATTTAGCTTTTGTACTCTCACGTAGTATTGGGGGTTTGGAATTGTGAAAGAAGATAAAAGAATGAACAAGGAAAGGAGAACGTGTGGCTGATTCCAAGTAGTTCTTTTAACTGGATGGGAAAGAAACAAAAATATTTCCCCAGTGCAGTGGTGCAAAGAAAGGGAAGAGTGTGTGATCCCTCAAGAGCTCACTTGTGCTTTTTGTTATTGTTTTAGATGGTGGCCCATCAGGGTTCCTTTCCCATTACTTTCCTCCAAACTGTTTTCCTTGAGAGCATAAATGTGGAAACTACTTATCCCTTCATTCTCTCACAGGCCAATATATAAACAGCAAATATTTTAGTTAAATATTCAAGAGAAAAAGTTTTCACAGGTTCAGAGATGCAGTCTTAGTACAGAACCAAATTACCAATCCCACTTGGTTAGATAACAGTTAATTTGAAATATGCCTGTAGTGAGCTATAAAGTTTTTTATATATGTAAGGTTTTTTACAGTATTGATCAGCAATGACATGTGAGCTATCAAAAAGAAATCCTCCCTCAGACTTTTTCTATTTGTTCTGATTTCTTCTTCCTTTCCCCTTTTGGTTTGTTTCTGAAGCAATGACAGGACTGCTTCTCTGACTCTCAAATGAGGTTTCCTTTGGCTCAGATTAATATTAAAGAAGATCACATACACGGTTGGAAAATATTGTTATTTTTCTTTAATGGGGAAAATTGGACTCCCGCGTGTCAGATCTGTGGTTTTCCGAAGGGCAGTGGAAATGGTACTGACATCACTTTGCACTTTAACAATCGGATTTGGTCAGGGTACAAGTTGTTTGTTTAACCCGACAGCTCGGTGCACTCCGTCGCACGCTTTGCACACTCATTAAAACGATTATTCACGACCTGTCGAGTGTTTTCGGGTTCATTCACAGGAAAGGCTTGGAGCAAGCGAGAGCAATTCAAGTCAACACTGTCCACTACCCCGTGCACGTGAGGACGAGCTGGTGCGTGCGTAAAAAGACGGAGGGAGGGGTGGGTGAGCACGCCTTAGCTATAAGTCCTGTTCATCCGATGCTCTGGAATCTCAATCTCGAAAGAATGCCAAGAGTGCTTGGTCTTAAAAAGGCTATGTCGCCGTGTTAACTTCAAGGGCTTGGCACAGGACAGAAACATAAAATAAACCAAATAAACAAACTCAAATCTCTCTTTCCACTCCTCCTTTCAACCTTCTGCAAAGCTTGAGGTCCCCAGGCTCGCCCACCTTCTGCCTGCAGCCGCTGGACTGCCAGGCTCCACCTCTCACATCCCGGAAGCTACAGATAAGTAGTTTCAGGAAAATTCGCCAGGGTGAAGAGATTAAATCCCTTTCCATCTCCCAAGGCCCTTTCGTTCTCAAGAAAGAACTCGGTTACTTTTACTCTCTATATTCCTCTCAAATACTGGAGGGGGTGGCAGGAGTTGGGGGGGGGTGCAAGAAACGAATAATATGACTGTTAACCATATTTGGTAGGTGTATTCCAAATTACTCGGAAAAGAAGATTGGTTGTCCAAATTGCAAGCAAAATCCTATAAAGTGAGGAGTAAATAGCCCTGAATAAATAAGGCTACTCCCCCCCCCCAATTTCCAAGTCATCTTTCAACATTTTGTGTTGATGAGAATAAGAACAAACACGAATGCATCTCAATCTCCCACAATTGTCTTGTACCTACAAAAGACACACCCCACCCGTGATCTTTAGTTGTTGCATTTGCTCAAATGAGACGTGATATATAACAATCACATGTGAGCTATTAGTTCAAGAGAAATGCCTATATTCCTAAGGTATAATCACACATATACACTAAATGATAGAATATATGAGTGTATATATGCATTTAATATACACCGAAGAACTCTGGAATATCATGAGTAAGCCCCTCCAATAACTTAAAGTTAATAGATATTTTTAAACAATACCATTTCTTTATTCAAATCCCGCTGCTCCTTGATTTTTCATCTACATCCTTAGTAAACCCAGCGGCCACCTTATTGTTATGAGAAAAACCGAGTCGTGCCAACAGAAGAAAGATGAGGCTCATTCATCGGTTTCACTCTATCATATCTGACATCATAAAATCATCTGTTTTTCCATTTTACTGAAAGATATCAATACAATATGTGAAGAGGGGAGGAGAATGGACGTGTTCTGGTAGCGTGAGGTTTTAATCAGAAACAGGTTTCTCATCGCTAAAAAGCAAGTACACATAAGAAATTTTGTAAACTCTTTGGGTTGCCATAATTCACTATGAAGTTTGCTTAAAATCGATCTGTCAAATGTGTTTCCTAGGTAAGCTGTTTCATTAAAACCAACCTGCAAAAGTAATCAAGAGGCAGATGCTGAAATATGTAGGTAAATAACTGAAAATCTCTGCATAAATAAACACAAATCAATGCAGTCATAGACAACACTATCGATGTAGGAATGATCGATTTTAGCCTTCCAACCTGCAACCAGAGCTTGCAACGTATAATTAAAAGTAAAATTCTCAACTCTACTGCTCTTACTATTGCTACTACTATTACTACTCCTGGAAAAAATAAATAAATAAATAAACAAGTCCTGCTGCCAGTTCTATCAGATTCTACTTTATTCCATCTAGAGTACGAGTATTTCTGAAGGTGTGGAAGAAGTACTCCACTTTTTCTAAGAAGGCTCGGTCACACTTTAAAACTACATTATTAATGATAAAAGTATCGAATAATAAAATTACTTCCTTGTTCTTGCTCTGCATTTTTCAACCTTTATAATAGCCTCTTGTTATTCATTCAGCACATTTTAGTAGGCAAAACACAGTAGTGCTTATTATTTTAAAAGTGCTTATTTTTCCAACTACTGTGATACTTTTGGGTTTAAAGATTCTTTGGGCCTTTTGTTAAAACAAATAAGAAAAATTTAATTTCCTCAATATACTCTGAGGCTCTCACACCTATGCCTGTATATATAAGCAATCTGAAACAAGAAAGGGGAAAAAGCATCTGCGTTATTCCAAAATTGTTTTATACAATGATTGCAAAACAGTGTCTGACTCAAAGAAATAAATATGCCTTGGATTTCTAGAAATTCACATCTAGAATGGCTCAGATTTTGCTTAACGCTAAATTTCCTTTTTGAGACTATTTATCCTTGGAGGGCAGAATTCATTTAGATTAGCAAGAACCAGTGTATGATGATTTTGAGTATTTAGGTTCTATAGAGTAATGAAAATACGGCGTTCATATTTTTCTCTTAATCAACAAAGATGCTTATTTACATTCATTCTTGAATTAGTGTTGCCCTTCTAGAGCACAGGCCTTTAAAAGAATTTCTTAGTTATGAAATTCAGCTTCTTTGAAAGTGATTTTTCTTACATAATAGCACCAAAATATGGGTGTTGATTATATTACTATGTGATCAAGGATTCTCTGACTCCTCTCCTTCCCATCCAGGGGCAACCAGACCCAAATGGAAAATATCATCAGTTATTGTTTAGGGCTAATTTAACAGATAATTTAACTTCAAACAACAATGATCAGGTCATTAAATTTCAGAGCAGTGAGAAAATGAAAGGGCTGAGAAACAACTCTCTCTAACTCCACTACAGTTTTTGGTCCTTCTGCCCAATCAATGAAATCAACAACGTCTTGCCATACGGACTGACGGACTGACCGGACGTGGAGTAAGATAGGTTTGCACCTTAAACCTATTCTGATTCAAAGAATGAGACACTACGGGGAGCAGAACGGGGGGCGGGGGGGGGGCGGGAGGAAATAAAACTGAAGAAGACAACCCCAATTCAGGGAGTGCTAGCCGTGTAGGAAAATTCAACCTAAGGCGAAAATGAATACCCAAACACGTCTGGCAACGGAACACTTTCTTTCATTCGGATACAAATCTCCAAATCTCGCACTGTGCAAAGTGCTTTCGTCCCGTGCAGCTTTTCTGCGAGGCCAAAGACCGGGGAGAGGACTGTAGGTGTTAAGCAGCAGACCCCCCAAAGGTCGTGGGACGTTTTAGCTCCCCTCCCACCCCCACAGCCATAATTTTGAGAGTTATTTGATATTATTTTAAATGCCTTTTCTGATCACAACAGTTTCGAGATTTCTGCCTACCTCAAGTTTTGACAGAGGGCCAGGTGAGGATGGCGTTAAAGCACCGAAATTGAGTCTTATGGGGTTTGGGGGGCAGTCGCAAGTGGACGAGCTCTATTCTGCCTGTCCTTTTCTTCCCGTCCTCTTTCCAAGGCTGAAGATCACCGCCAGAGAATCTTCCGCACACTTGGGATGCCCTCTGTCCACCCAAACGCCTGCCTCCCTCTCTCCAACCCAGGACCACCCTTAGTGTTACGGGAACTCCTATCCCCAGGCTAGCTCTTTTCCTTTAAGAACCCTTCACCTTGGACCGCAGGCTTGGACAGAAGGGAAAATGGGGTAGAAAGCGAAATAGAAGAGGAGTAGGGAGTGGAGAAGAGAAAAGATGTCTATTACAAAGAAAACAGTTTTATCAACTAGCAGATACGTGCTGAGATCTGAAGCCGCACCAGGTAAACAAAAAGAAACAACTTTGAGGGGGAAAGGGGGTGGGGAGGGAGGGACAAGAATAAAGAGAGAAAAGGTGGGGAAGCGCGCCAGCCAAGGCTGTGGAGTCGATTTCCCTGGCACCAGCCTGGGTGAGCTACCAGACTCCCAGCTCTCCTTGTCCTGGGCAAGAGCGCCCTCACCTTGTTGCTCTCCGCTCAGCGTCGGGCTTCCCCTCCGCCGGAATCGCGGCCGCCGCCACTCCCCGAAGCGCCTCTCCTCCCCGGCTACCGGCCGCCAGCGCCGCCCGGACTCAGCAGCCTAGAGCGCTTTGCTTCTCGATTCCAAAGCCCGAGACGACCACGCCGCTGGGTCCCTGCCGCGACTGCTTCTACTCCCGCCACCGCGCCCTTCTCCGACTTCAGCCGGGGGTCCCGGAGGCGCGGGGAAGGCAAGTAGGAAGCCGCGGCCAGGGCCCCGGATTCGCGGCGAAGGAAGCCAACCTGTGTCTGGCGCGCTCGCAGGCACTCTCGGGACAGCCGGGCTCTCGAGCTTACGCGGCCGTCTCCTAAGTGTGCATTAAGAATCAATTATTTGCCTGAGATTCCCAAAGCCGGGAACTGGGATATTCCCAGCAGGGACCAAGTCAAGCCCAGAACGGTGCTCTTTTCCTTCGTCCTTCGAACGGGCGGAGGGGAAGCCTCCCACCCCCGGCCCGCCGCTCAGTACCTGAAGCAGCTCCGCTAAATCCCGCGGGGACCCTCGCCTGACCCAGGCCAAGAAGCTGGGGGCGGAGGGCCAGATCTGGGAGAGCTTGGCAAAGTTAGTGTGAAAATAGGGGGAGGAGGGGCGATCTACCAAAAAAATAAGGGGAAGGGGGTGGAGAAGAAGAAGAAAAGAAAAAAGAACTTTAGAATTAGGCAAGTCCTTGGCTTTGGAGCAAAGAGCTTTGTCTCAAATAGGGAGAACAAATAACCTAGGAGTTTGAACGTTAAGAAAGGTCCGTTAGGGTATTCTCGAAGCTGCGGCAAGACTCAGAAATCCTATCTCCACGATTTGAACTACTCTGCACTTTGGGACAGATTTCAGGCTCCCACTACCCCTCCCCTCCCTATAAATTCGTCTCGTTTTCTCTTCATCCCTCTTTGCCACGTCTTCATCCTCGTTACTTAGGGATCCTTGGTGACTTTCTGCCGACGTGGAAAAACCATGCATTCTCTCAGCTACTTCTGTTGATAGCGCGCCCGCTAAGGAAATTTTTTCCAAGAAAAGAGGAGGAGCACTTTAGCCCCCGACCTCAAAGTCGCGGTTTAAGCGTTAGTCAAAAGCAATCTGGCATAGCTCTCCTCCCTCCGAAAAGCACTTGCACTTACCAATCTTGGGGTAAGAGCGTCCCAGTCCTTAAATCTTTTTCTTCAGCATCCTTCGGCCAACACCAGGCAGTCTTAGGTTAAGGGGGAAAAAAAAAAATAGAAATCGGAAGGGAGAAAAGAGACTCAAACATAGCAATACATCATATATTCCCCGGAGCCACCTTGGCCTACATCCTCAGGACAAGGTCTGGGCGAACTGACCGCTGGAGTGGGGAAAAGGTCGGTTTGGGGGCCAAAAACTAAGAGGTGGATTATTTCAACTGCTGGTGGTTGGGGGGAGGGGAGGCCCTAGAGGGAGGGAAGGGAAAGGGGGATGATTGGAATGAGAACACGCAAAAGAAAAACACGGAACAGAAAATCTAGAATGAAAGCGCCTTTGAACTCTTACAGGTAGGTAGTTCTTAGGAAGAGTGCAGACGTGTGTACGCGCGAAAGGAAAATCTAGATGACCCCTATTCTTTCCATATCTCCAGGATCTGGCCTCAATTGGCTTCAAGTAGGGAAAAAAAAAAAAGAGGGGAAAATCTTAATTCAAGTTTCACCTACCCTGCTTGGTGGAATGGCTGCGCAGATTTTCACGCTGGAGAGTTCCATCTGTCTGGCAGAAGCTGCAGTGGTGTTGGGGGCAGGTTATCTGGTGAAGTAGGAATGTACAGGAACCCCGCCCTCCAGGCACAGTTATACAACCCCAGCAACCCGTCTCAGCCAGCTCTAAAACCTCTAATGATCTTCACCTTCACCCTTTGTTAGCCTATTTCTCCAACAGGCATTTACTTCCAAACACAACTAGCCACTTCAGCTCTTTATAAAATTAGTTTCTCAAAAGCAAAATTATTTCAACACAAATTCCTCAACAATGTTGGAGGAAACACAGTTTTTAAAAACCACATTTATATATTTAGAGCTCTAAATATATTTGATTTATCCACCTATTTGGGTGAAATATCCACCAACTTAAATATATACAACTATACCAATATGCTACATGACTCATTTTCTTTTTGTCTCTCTACACTTGATTTTATGCAAGTCATATAAACCACATGAAATCTTCCATGGCCATAAAGATACTTGTGCTCAATCTTGCTAGTTCTGGACTTCATGTTCACTTGATTCCCAATTTTGTAACAAGCTGAAGAAACATATTTGGAAGAATTCTCTCCCTGCTCTAGTTTAAATCCTTTTCTCAATGCTTTATATATTAATGACTTGTATTAACTCTATACCAGACAAATTCAAGCAAAATATCTGAAACTTGGAGATAAACTGCAATTTGGGGTTTCGAGTTTTAAGTTATGATCATTTTCAGTTCCAAAATCTCAAAAGGAGCAACCTTCATCTCATTAAAAATAATTATAAGTCTGAAAGAAGAAAATCTTCAAAAAGTTTTGAAGTGTTTTTCTGGCATAAGCCAATTTTAACTGGCAAAGGTTGGTGACAACAAATATCAACACAATATTACAACCAACTTTTTGCAAAGAAAAATCTATTAAATGACATGCTAGAATACCATATGCTTTTGAAAAAGATAAATTGAGAGATGATAGGACAGACGGAGATAAATGAAATGTTCATACTGGGCTTCAGGAGGCCTTCACAAATTTCTCTCTCTGTATATCCCCCTCCCTATCTTGTAAGCGTATTCAACAAGCTATTCTTCTAGTCACATCCATTATATATGTAACTTGGAGATGTATCCGAATAGAACTTCCACTCCAGTCCTTAGCTCCTATGAGTTCAAAGAAGTCAATTTTATGCTTGACCTCAAAATGAAAAGTTTGCCATTGAAATTCTATTTCTCAATCATGCAAATGAACATTTATTTATCACAAATAAGTATACTTATTTAATATGGCCAGAAAAAAAAAAAACAAAAACTCATGGAGGAACTTTTCTATGTCTATGTCCCTTTGCCTCAATAGAAGAATTCAACTTTCTTTTTAACTTTTGATAGGCCAAAGACTATTTCTTCTGTGCCAGTACATTCTCACTTCCACAAATAAAATCCATGGTAAAAGCAAACAATACATCATCACCTTTTTCAGTCTAAACACATGCTTTTCTTCGAGCTGTTTTGGTTCACAAATATGTAAGGGGGATTTCCCTTGCCTAACCTCATTCACTTGGACTCTACTATTTTTAATATCAGCCACAAATTTGGTTTCTAAAACAATTTATTTGTGGAATTTTCTTTCATGCTTCATTCTGAAGAAGTGTTACATTTCAAGAAAGTTGGACCTCTGGTGAAACTGCTCTCATGACTAAGAAAATAAAATCATGTCCAGTCTACTTTAAGGAGATAATTAAACTAGCTGTCTTGGTCTATTTTAGTCGATTTCCCATTTGTGTATATTTGGTTCCAGCTCTTTTAATTTTCCTGGACTTTAACTTTCTTTCTTAAATAGCATTTCTCTCTTTCTCCTTTCTTTTTGGTAGTGGGAGATGCTCCCGCCCCCACTAAAGATCCTCTTTCCCTTTCTTCTCTTTTTCTCTTCCTCTCTCTCCCTTCCACAACCCACCCATCCCTATGCCCTAATATTAACTATTCTGCATTCCTATTTCAATCTATTTGAGTCAGCTTGCTTCTCTCCTAGGCTTTTTTTTTTTTTTCCCTTCTTCTTTTTCCCTGAGCAACTCTCTAAGTGTTTGCCGATAACATCTTGGGGACAGATTATTTTTCATTGGGCCCATTGTAAGAAGTAGCCAGCTTATTGCATTACTGCAGAACACATTTCAGACTATACAATTGTAACAAATGAACAACTTGTCCTCCACAGACTCTCCACAGGATCCAATTAGTTACTAAATCTTTTACTTAGGTTTTCTAATTATTTTCTGGAGTCATAGCAATTGGGATACTGAAACAATTCAAAAAATGTTTTCATTTTTGTTTCAGATTGATATATATGCATATATGCATGCATATGTATATTGTAAATTAAAACAAAATTATGACTGTAAGCAAAAGGAACAAATCTCTAGATTAAATTATACAGACATATTTAAAAGGGAATCAAATAAATACCTCTGTGTTGTAAAAATGAAAGAAAAGGAGAGAGAGGCATTTTACGTCTTCTGAACATCTAGAATTTTAAGTTGTTATAATTAAAAATAAAATATAAACATTGATCTGCAAGTCATTACAACAGGTGATCACTTCAGCAAATCTATATTGCAACTTCAGCACATCTTTATTAGAACTCTTTCATTGTGGGTAAACAGCCACAAAAATAAATGCTGACTTAGAAAGTATAAATACAAATATTTAAACAAAAATATTTGCAGCATTCATAGCGCAAATTGTACCTGAACTGAAGGGCTCTGTGTGTCTATATATATATTACATATGTGTGCATTATATTTACTTCTATCTAGCCATATACATATATTTATTTATAATTTGCCAAATGCTATAAACAAGATACCTGAAACAAAATATATAAAAAGTAAGCATTCTATCAACTGATTTGAAAATAAACACAAGGTAAATAGCTATGCACATAAAAGTAAATTATTGGTTGTTTTTTCTTTTTTTGCTGTATATCTACAGAAACTTGAAGATTATCAGCTGCAAAGCCTATACTTTCTTTAAAGCTAGTGTTTATTAAATAGGCCTGCTCCTTGTAAAATTTGATTCCACAATGGAAAAAAATACTATTTTCATTTTTAAAGTCTCGGTTCAAATGAAAGGAGCAGTTAAATTTTAGTTGGCTGAAAAAGCCTTTTGAATTCCCTAGAACTTTAATGGTCTTTTAAAAATTAGCTCTACTTAATAAAAGAGACAAAAGTATCAAGATATATATGAATTTAGCCTATTTTTTATTTCTGTGTGTTCATAGTAAACATTTTTGTAAGTGACAAACACGGGCATATGACCACAGTATCACAATCAAGAAATTTTAAGACAACATTAACAATCACTCAAATTGATGCGGCATTTGCGCAACACAGGTTACATATTTGCAAGGTTTTACCTATAAGTACAATAGGTATTAACATTTCACTACATTTAGAAAAAATAAAAGTGACCTGTTAGTGACCACATACATCAAAATATACACAACACAAACTGAAGGCAATCATTAATTTTGTCCCCTTCCGATTCATTTGAATGGGCAGTGCTGCCAACTGAAACAACTTTCCTTTTTTTTTTGTTTTTTTTGTTTTTTTTTTTTTGTTTTGTTTTTTAATACTTAGCATACCAAGTGCATTTTAGAACCCAATCTTTGGTCTAAAAGTAAACAAAAGAAAAAAAAACAGTTTTTTAAAGAAAAGGACAAAACAATAAATGGCCAAAATAATTTCTTGGGCACCTTTACTACGAATGCTTCTTAAATACAAATTACAGTTTAACATTTTAAAACTCTCCCCATAATTTAGGTTGTTCTCAAGGTCTGCGTCCACCATAAAGATCCATGATAACTTATAATACTGCACACATGGAAATCTGGCGGCTCTTAGAGATAGACTTGTCAGGTTTGAATGAAATGGCAAAGCAGTCACTATTTAGATACACGTTCTACTATAATTTTGACTTCCAAACCTTATATTCTACAATGTATTCTCCCCACATTGCACCTCGCTGACACTCCACACCTTGTTAGAATAATAAACAATCCTAAAGACTGAACAAACGTACAGAAATGGGGGGGGGGTGGGGGCTTAATAAAAAATACCTGGACTTATTTTTTAATTATCATTTACAATGCAAATGTGTGTAAAACGTTCACTTACAGTCTGGTCCCAGGGATGTTAATGTATTAAAGGGTTGGAAGAAGACCCCTGATTTTGATGTGTGAAATAATCAGACAGTCCCCCGGACAGTCCCGTCGTGAAACTTGGCAAAGAGGGTCTTAAAGACTCACAGGGCAGGGTCGAGGGGGCCTGCGGAGATGTGGAGGACGACGCGGCCCGGGCGCTCATGGACGTGCTGCTCTGCGAAGTCATTGACGGGTGCGGGACGTGGGGGAAAAAGTAACTGGTCTGGCCCGCGAGCAGGTTGACGGAGCAAGGGTTGAGGGAGTAGGTCCCGGAGCAGGGCACCGACAGGCCGCAGGGCACCGAGGCAGCGAGGGCGGCGGCCGTGAGGTGGTGCGTGGCGTACGGGATCTCCCCGTTGACCAGCCGGTCCACGCTCAGGCCGTTGGCCGTGGAGAACGAGTGGTTGTTGCCCAGCGAGTTCTGAGTCAACACGGAGCTGTAGGGCATGGGGTGGCTGGGGTAGGCCGACGTGGTGCCATTGTAACTCAAAGTGCTGCTGGCGCGGGGGTGGTGCAGGGACAGGAAGGGCGACATGGGCCAGTAGAGGGAGCCGGCGCGGTCCATGAAGGTGAGGCCGGTGGAGGTGAGGCGCGCCCCGCGCTTGAAGGCCAGCTTGGCCCGCGACGTGGTGGAGCGGCGCCGCAGCTTGCCCGTGGTGCCGCCGATGAACACGTCGTCGCTCGACGGGTCCAGCATCCAGTAGTTGCCCTTGCCCGGGTCGTCGTAGTGGCGGGGCACCTTCACGAAGCACTTGTTGAGGGACAGGTTGTGGCGGATGGAGTTCTGCCAGCCCTGCTTGTTCTCGCGGTAGTAGGGGAAGTTCTTCATGATGAACTCGTAGATGCCGTTGAGCGTGAGCCGCTTCTCCGGGCTCTGCCGGATGGCCATCATGATGAGCGCGTTGTAGCTGAACGGCGGCTTCTCGTACTTGCCGTTCTTCTTCTCGCCCTCCTTGCCCCCCTCCCCGTCCTTGCCGCCCTCGCCCGCCCCCTTCTTCTCCTCCCCCCCGGCGCCGGCGCCCTTCTCCTTCTCGTCCGGCCCGACGGGCGCCAGCTCCCCGGGCCCGCCGCCCGGCTCGCCCTTGCCGCCCAGCCCGTCCGCTTTGGCCCCGTCCAGGGCGGCGGCCGGCGGCGGCGGCGGCGGCGGCGGCGGGAGCAGCAGCTGCTGGGGGCCCTTGTCGTCGTCGGCTGCCGGGGCGCCCCGCGCCTGGGGGGGCTGCGGTGCCTGGGGCGGCGGCGGCGGTGGCGGCTGCTGCTGCGGCGGCGGCGGCGGTTGCGGGGCGGGCGGCGGCGGGTGGTGGTGGTGATGGTGGTGATGGTGGTGGTGCTGGGGGTGGTGGCTGTTGTGGTGGCCGTGGCTCGCGTGGTGGTTGTCGTTCTGGACCGCCTCTGGCACCAGGCTGTTGATGCTGAACGAGGACTTGGGGATCATTTTCACCTCTTTCCTATCTCCCATGTCCAGCATCACCCAGTCGTCGGGGGGGAAACGGCGGCGGCGGCGGCGCGGGAGCGGGACAGCGGCGCGGCGGGCGGCTGCGACCGGTGGGTGCCGAGCGGGGCGCGGGCGGCGCGGGCGGCGGCGGTGGCACTGAGCGCTCCGGCAGCAGCGCAGTTGGACCGCAGGCTCCGGCGCTGGCAAGTCATGTAGCAAAAGCAGCAACCACCCCTCAGGAATTAGAAGAAAAAAAAAAAAAAAAAAAAAAAAGGAAAAGAAAAAAAGAAAGAAAGAGGAAAAAAAAAAAAAAAAAGAAACAACCACCGCCCCGGGGGTGAAGCTCCCTCGCTCCCAACTCTACTTCTTGGTTTCCCCCCCACCCCCCGCTCCCCCCCCCTTCTGCTGCTTCCTCCTCCTCCTCCTCTCGCAGCAGCAGTCACAGCAGCAGCAGCAGCAGCCCAAAGGGGGGGAGAGCCGGGCGGCGGGCGGGCGCGTCCCGGAGCGGCCGCGGCGAGGCTGGGGAGACAGCGATCGAGGCGGCTATAGCCACAATTAATTTTCCGAGCTACAGGCGCACACTAGGGCTGTAAAAAAATTTTTGGTTTAACCTTTCCTACCGCTGGGCCAATCAGAGCCGGCGGCGTGCGGGAGCGTCTCTCCTGCCGTCGGCCAATCGGCGGACCCGGGCCCACCCACCCCCGCCCCGCCCGCAGGCTCCCGCCCCCTCGGCGCTCGCCTCCCCCTCGCCGCGGGCCTGGGCCTCGCGGCCGCGCGAAGCCGCGTAGGGATACGCCGCCGGGAGCACGCTGCGCCGCGGCCCTTGGCGGCGCCCCCTCCACCCGCTCCACCTCGCGGGTCGGCTCAGCCGAAATCCCCCCCGTCTTAGGGCAAATAGCTCCCGTTTCCGGCTGCCTTCTCACTGTATTGGGTCGTTTTCGTTTGAGCGTCAATATGGGTCGTTATTGATTAAAGTTTGTATTCAATGTTATTTTTAAAAGCGGGGGGCGGCGGCGGCAGCGGTGGTGGAGGGAAGAGTGGGAGTGCAGGGAGAGGATGCAAGGAGAGGGCAGGAAATGGAGGAGGAGGCGAGGCGCCACTTTCCCGAGTCGGCCCTGCAGGCCCGGCTCCGGCATTTCTGAGTCCGTAGGAAAACTGTGCCCCTTGTAGGTAACACTGCAGCGAGGCTTGGGATGGCTGGGGAGGGAAGGCCCACCCCTGGCGTGGGGAGGGGGGGTGCCCTACACCTTGGGGGGAGGAGGGTCTGGAGGAGGTTTGGGAACGGAGGGCTGAGGAGGAGGAAGTGCGCTGGCGAGCGCGGGGCCAAACAGGGGTTACTTACTCGGTTCCTGCGGCCGGGCGGCGGCGAGCTCGGAGCTCGGGCGCCGCCGGGAAGCCGGGCCTGGGGCTCCTGGCGCTGCGGCGGCGGCGGCGGCGGCGGCGGGCGGGGGCGGCTCAGTGGTGGGCGCCTATGATAGCCTTCCGAAATGAGGGGTGCTCAGAGAGAAAACAATACCAAACAATCTCGAAATAAACCAGGTAACACATGCTATGTCTATGTGCCTCTTCCTTCCCCTTCTCTCCTGCTCCAGATCGTCGCTCACACGCTGGGTGACTCGGTGTCGTTTTCTCCTTGCCGCCGCTCCAGCGTCTCCTCAGCTTCTAATCCGAATTGGAAGCGAGTAGCCGCGAGCGATCACCCTGGAAATGTTTCATTTTGCTTGTTGACATTGGAGGGAAAATAAGGGTGGGCGGCTATTTCTTTCCGTTTTTTTTTTTTTTTTTAAGCCTTCCTGTTTTCACTCCCCTCTTTTCTTTTTTTCTTTCCGTTTCTCAAATGCTTTTGATTTGTGCGGGCCTTAATGCTGAAATAACCGCATGCTGAAGCCAGCCCTTTCCCACCCTGAATGCAGATGGAAGGCAACTAGAAGCCTTGGGTGCGTGGGTCCCACACTCCCAGCTTCTTGGGCTTTAGAACTGGGAAGGTTCGGTTGAGGGCTGAAGTGAGTGGGGAGATTGTGATTCGGGGGCTTTAAAAGGATCCCGTGGCCAGGGGCAGGGCTAAGGCCCAGCATTTCCCAGGGATTGGAATTTGGTGCGGAGCACACTGATCAAAGGCTGTTTCATCCCACATGGGTACGAAACATACCACATTTTACGGAGGATGTAGCCCTACAGAAGAGGGAGGTGGAGGAGAAGCATAAATGAGACGCACTTTTCCCCCTCCTCTGTAAAATAAATAATCATAAAATATAAACATTTACTCACTTTGATAAACTCTCAAACTGGCAGATTTAGTATTTAAGAAAAGGAAGGAGGAAAAAACGATGCCTACGTGTGTTGTTAAAGTTAAGTTCTAAAACGAAGAATGCAAATGATGAAAACAAGAATGCTCAGGTTAATGTGGAGTTATTCTACTCTCCCCACCCCACTCCCTACCTTGAAATCCCGAGGAAGAGAGAGAGAGAATAAACTCTGAAGAGAAGAACAGACCATGACAAATAGCTAGTGATTTTTAAAATATCTATTACGAATACCAAAAAGAAACCTGGAACATTGGATTAACCTCATCTACCCTTCTACTATATGTATCCCACCCCTATTTCTACATATTTCCTTACTTAAGCTCTATTTACATGTGGGAAAGTTCAAGGGTCCCAGCTATCAACGTTGGTAGTGGCATGGCCCCAAACATTGACTTCTAAGCTCCAATTTCTTAGAGCCGGGTGAGCTAATGGGCTTTGTGGACCGTTTGGAGAGCTCTGTGAGCCTTCCTCCTTCTGCCTGCTTTTCTCCTTTCACTCCCCTCCTCAGGCCTGTTATTCCTACTTTTCCTCAACTCACTTTCCTCCCTCCTCCCCTCTTCCTCCCTCCTGCTGCTCGCACCCCCCCCCTCCATCTATTCCTCTCCCTCACTCCATTCCTCCACCTACTCCTCCCCGTTTCTCCCCCCACAACCCCCCTTCGCATCACCACTTATAATGGCACACAAGGGCTCCCTCTGAGGTGGACGGCCCGGTACGTTTTCGTAGTCGGTCTAGCGTGAAATGATTCGGTGTAACCGGATTCTTGGGAAAGGACAGGTTACGTAAACATTTACTGATGTGGAGTAACTATACTATTTGTACTCTGATATGCAGGAAGGAAAGTGTTGATTAACACAGAAGAAAAAAAAGCGAAATTAGCTGATTGCATGCTCATAAGTGCAAGCTGTCATTGAACTGCTTTTAAAATAGACACAGCTGGGTGTTTGTGTTGAAAAATTTCTTGTGTTTTTGCTAATACTGAAATAAGCATGATTTTGTATACCAAACATTTTCAGATCATTAAAATTTGTAATCTGTGCTGGTTTTAAACACAAAGAAAAGAAACAGAATCATTTCGATGTAAAATTTGCTGATATTATATTAACTCAATCAGGTCTGTACAAATTGTGCATTGTGCCTCCTAAAATCTGTTTGATCAATTTAATACACAAAGTGCCAAACGTGGGTATTGTTTGTTAACATTGGACATTTTATTCAAATCTGAGCTCAGCAGCAAACTGGAGGGGCATTCCTTGAATACAACACCAGCACTGACTGATGAATTTTTAATGTTTTAAGGTGTTTCTTAGGTCAAAGCTGAGTGTGCATTGTTTTGTAATCTTGCATACAAATTTAGCAGGTGAAAATAAGTTTTTCTTTTGTTTACTTTCAAAAAGCAAAAACTGGGGTCTGCTAATGAGAGCTGTAGTAATCTGGTCTTATGTGCCATGAGCTGATATTGACTGGGAAAATATTGTGCATGCAAATTAAGAATGTGTTATATTATTTTAAGGGTTGCATGGATGCAAGTTTCAAAATAGGATATTTGTGTAGGAATAGAATACAGTTTAATATAATCACTCTAAAGATCTAGTCTACCTAATGACAGAGGCCATTTGCAATTTGGGGGGAAGTGATTTTATGATTCTTTTAATAATTTTAATTGGACTTTATGGTGAGATAGAGTACTGTATAATATATAGGTGTGGGGGTAGGCTTGTTCAACAAAACATGCAGTATTTACTCAGCAGCCCACATTTGTCTCAGCAATGGCTTCTTTTTAGAACTGCTACTAGATGAAATGGAGGGGGAGGGGGTTCTTGGGCAGAGCATTGTGCAAGTTGAAAGTCCCTGGATGGAGCTTTGTAAATCCTACTGGTCAATTTGGGTGCAAATTGGATTTGAAGGGCTGCCCAAGTCCACTTCGGGACCTCGGTCCTAAACACATGAAGCCCCAATTCTGTATTTCCACCTCAGTCTCTGTGATTACTTTCAGAAGACAGAGGGCATCCAGTGGTCTGAGATCTAAAACAAATTCTGTATAATTCTACTAGTTTCTCATCATTAGCTTAATCTTGATCTCTCACACACAAACATCTATAAATGTGCACTGTTGATGAATCAAAGAGAAGTCAGAGCAAATGTAATTTTCTGGTATATACAGGGGTAAATATCTTTCTTTCTCTGTCTGCAGTCCCTACCCCACCACGTCCCCCGAAAAGAGGACAGGCCTCATAAAGAGTGAGCAGTCCCAACAGAAGACTTGCTTGGGGTATGAACTAGATGATTTCATCTCTACTTTTAATTAATAACCAAGGCACCACAGCCTATTGTATCTGAGTAGGGAGCAGCACATTTAGTTTTTCCATTTGGCGGTGTTACATTAAGTCTTCTTTAAGGGCTTCCCCCCCCCCCCCCCCCCCCGCTTTCTGTCGGTTTTTTCACTTCTTTTTTTCCCCTTAGTATCTGCTGGCTAAAGGAGGGAGGGCCATTTTTACCTAAAATCCACTTTGCTTTTGGCTCCCTGGACAGAGTGTCCTTGGAGTGGCACCAAGCTCTGGCTAAAGCTCTCTTCCTGCAGATGCATAGGGAGTCCCTGACCCCGTGACGTTTGGGAACAAGTGGAACTCATGCAGAGGCATCCAGGTATTTCCAGAGACTGACGAGCGAGGTCTGCAATCGCTTCCTAACAGCAGGTAATGGTGCTAACATTTAGTGATTATAAGTTACTCTTTAGCGTCTTGTATCCTTGTTCTGTGGGTTTTGGTTACAGGTTACACGATTAGGTTTGCGAGAACAGTAGTGAACTAAACTTCTCAGTAAGAGGTCTTCACACCAGGGAAGTGTTACTTTTCTGCAGCAGCCCTGCCTCGTCACTCATTAGGGAGCTGCAGGTTGTCAAGCGGCTGCTGTCAGCACGCACGCGCGCACCCCCAATACCTCTGGGGGCGCGCACATGTGTGCGAGCCTGTGTGTGTGCGTGCGCGCGCACACACGCGCGCGCACACACACAGCACTAAAACTAAATTAAGAAGCCGATGATTAAGACAAGCGTCTACTAGGCCTGTCATTTCAGCATCCTTCCATCATAACATTGTGGCACAGGCAATTTTGCTTGAGAACCTCGAGAAAAAAAAAAAAAAAAACTATGGGAGAGTCTCATATTTGAGAGTCGAAATGTTAAACTGGCATAAGCTATCGAAGCTTTGGAAGTGAGAAAGTCCAAGGTAAAGGAAGAAGAAGAAGGCCTGAACAGAGACCCCTGGGACTCCCCAGGCAGGTTTTGTTTTTGTTTTTGTTTTTGTTTTGACTCGTCAGAGGTTTCAGGCTCTCTGAAGGCAAGTGCATATTCATCCAAAGGAACTGCAGGAAATCTGCGACAAAATACACTTCGGGAGTAGCTTCGTCCTAATATTACCCTGTGGAGAGCGAGACACAGAGATCGACAATGCAATAGTCTCACCCTAGGGTCGAAGGACTTTTGGAAAGTCCCTCTGAACCTTTCAAATATTCTACACATTTTTCATAAATATGAAATGCCCACTACCCCTTTCTTGTTTCCCATTATTTGCCAGCCTGGTCAAGACCTTCTAGGGTAGACACTTTTCAGGAGTTGAGTCCCTGGTAGTGTGAGGTGAGGGCAAGCATGTTCCATTTCTTGACCTGATCCAATTGGGAGAAATGATCCCACACCTTTTGGGCAAACCCGCTGAGAGGTCCCTTTTCTCCTCTAGTTGCCCTAGGAAATGGCACAGCTCATCCTTCAAAGGGGTCAGGAAATGCTAAAGAGAAAGACAAAGAGTTGGAGGGGGGATGGTAAACGAGTATGATGGAGGTCTTTAGCTTTCACTCTGGAGTCTATCTGAAAAGGGAGGAATTGAGATTGGGCAAAAGTCAGCACACAAGATAATGGATTTTCCATCAATGGGACACCAAAAGAGGGAGAAAAACAAAGATTTCATAAATATATATCAGGCTGAAAGAAGAACTTACAGGCCTCAAAATGCTGAGTTCCTAACTATCCTGTCACTGTTCTCCTTAATTAGTTGGAGCTTCAGTTTGATTTCCCGTAGAAGCCTGAATAATCTACTTTGGGAAGTATTCTAGAGTCTTCCGAGAATGTGGTGCATCCACTCTGCTCTATTTTGAAGCACCCTTCTAAAGGCCCTCCATACTCCAGTCGTTGTGAGGGAAGACGGATGGGTGTTACTCAGTCTCGGGTTTTAGATGGGCAACTCTCAAAGGTACAGGAAGAGCACTGAACAGCCCAAAGTCCGTATTGGAGAGTGATGAGTGTGTTTGAGAAAACACACTCGTACCTACTAGTAGTCTGTGAAGGAATGAGGGAAGAGAAAAAACTTCAAGCGCTGGGGTGGGCAGGCCAGGAGGCACGCAGAGAGCCCTCCCATCACAAAGTCCCTCTTCTCCTGGGGAAAGTCAAATGGGAGAAAGCAAACTATTTGCTAATCCAATACATCACCTCCCTTTCTAAAACCCCAAATGGACAAACCAATGAGCCCATTTTGACTTCCTGCCTACCTCATACCCACCTGCCTCCTCGCTCTCGAACTGCGGTTCCCGAAGATCTTCCTCCTCCCCCCTCCTAACAGCGGTGGAGAATCTATTGGAGCTGCGTTTCCCAAAAGGTCCGGATCTTCCCCCTCCCCCGCTCACGCCCCTAGAGGCTGTACTACCCTGGCAGTTCCCGGAGAGGATGGTCGCCGAGTCCCAGCTCCCGGGCCCGCGCACCGCACCGCTCCTCCCAGCGCACACCCGCGCGCCTGCCCCGCGCTCCTTTGTCGCTGGAGCCTGCCGAGCGCAGTCAAGCTTAGAGGACCTGCTTTTAGGTTTCATTTCCGGATTTTCCCCCCTTACAGTTACCTTTCCAGACGAGATGTCTCGTGTTTGCACATCATACCGGAAGCACACACACAGATCAGTATTTTTGGGCTAAGAGGTCATCTGCTACGGTGAACGCGGAAAAAAAAAAAGAGCGAGAGACCAGTTGATGGTTTTAAGCCTATTATTTGTATAAAGCACAGATCCGAGTTAAAAGACTAGGGTTCGTGTAGGCGAAGTTAATTCGCATATTCAGTTACGTGTACGGGATGTTGAACCCAGTCGGGGAGGGCAGTTGTACCCCTATTTGTCTCCTGCCCTTTGGAAGAAGACGCGCGCAGGGAGGAAAGGAGCGGCCAGGGTAAGCTAGACGCAGAATGGCGTCAGGAGCAAGTTCCCGTTAGCAGGGGGAACAAACCCACCAGACCCCCCGTTTCAGAATCTACAACAAAAGTAGTGCGGGGGGGGGGTCACTTTTCTTTTAAAAACAATCCTAGATTCTTGTTTACCAATTTCAGTATCTTCCTCCTGGGTTTGTCCTAAGGCACGAAGGAGATCAAGTACTGTTCATGAAAAAAGCCCAGCCGGCAAGTTTGCCTCGTGAGCGTGTGAACTATGAATCGCCACGGCGAAGAGGTTTCTTTCTTTCTTTTCCTTTTTCTTTCTTTTTTTTCCTCTCACTCTTTTCTTTTCTCCTTGGGGCACGAAGTTGTTCGATAAGACAGAGGAGGCCACGAAGCAGCGGAAACGCTGCAAAAGCCCCAGCTCCTTTGGAGAGCAGCCTGTGAAGCTGGCAGGCGGCGGCTGCGCGCTGTCTAGGAGCTGAGCTCGCTCCGAAGCTGTCCCAACTCCTGCCGCGGCGGCCGCCGGCGACACCCAACGCTGCGCTGGGATCGCTGCCCAAGCGGCCTACCCTTTGGCCTTGGAGTAAACAGCCCAGGAGATGAGAGAAACGGCCCCTAATTGGGCTGAGCGTCTGCTCTCCAGCTCGGAACACTAAACTGGGCCCGCGGGTTTTCCCGGAGGAAGTTGCAAGCCCGACCACAAAGCAAAGGATGGGAGACACTAGATTTTAAACAAGTCCGGAGTCACACACGAAACGTTATTTTTCTCATTAATTAGAAGTAGTTCCCTTTGCCTGTTTATATGCACGCGCACGCAATTGATCACACACCGCGATTTACTCGAAGAATGCTTAGGTATCTTTAGCACACACTCTCCATTCTTTGTCTCCTTGAACATTTTCAGCTGATAGTGTGGCTGGTTGGGATCAATTAGCACTGGATTTTGCCCCAAGATTGCTCCCCAGGGCGGACAAATGGAGCCAACTCATCTCCCGCGATGTTTTTCGCCCACGTGCGTATCCACGCCAGGGCTTTAGAAGCAGTTCAAAATCCCCAGCCTTGGTTTCACTTGATTTTGTTGTTGTTGTTGTTATTGATAAATATTGGGTCATACACAAGGCACTTGTCAGAGCCTTTGGCTCATTCTCGCAGCTGCAGCTCCTAGCGGGGCGTTTGAGTCGTGTCCTAGGAACTGGAGGGATTTATTGGGAGAAGAACTGCACATTCTCTGCTCCTTCACTTGCAGAGATGGTCTCTTAAAATCCTATGTCCTGTCTGCCTGCTGTCACGTTTGTTTCTTGGTTTGTTCAGATATGTCAACACTGGGTGGATGCTTGTGTCTTTTAAATGTATTTTTTTTTAATTGAAATTTTCTTTAAAAAAAGGAGGAAGAAACTATCTATCCCAGTTCTCTAGGTGTATCTGAAAGGAAGGAGAACGTAGGCCAGTAGACAGATAATTGCAATTACGGCTGGGTCGGGGTTGCCGGGGAGTGGCGGTTGGGTAGATTGGACATTTGGGGGTTGTGTAATTGGAGTAATGTATACAGTTTATCTTTTGGCTGTGCTGTGCCTCCTCTTTCCCTTGATACATATTCCACATAAACTGAACCCATGGTCGGCTTGTCTTGGCATGTTTAAAGCTCCAGACACCCAACAGTATCATTACAGGAAAGAGACAAAACCCCAAAGACTCCAGGCAGGGAGACGGCTGCCTTTGGGGTGAATGGGGAATTTGCCTTGGCGTTGGACTTTTCGGGTAAGCGAACCCACTGGCTCAGACTGCCTGGCAGCCAGAGTTCAGGTCTTCCCCGCGCTGAAGTGCAGGGAGGGGGTGGGGATAGGGGTGGGGAAAGAAACAGCTGATTTTTGACATTTCAAAGGGACTCTTTCTATTTATCAGTGTTACCGAAGTGTACGTTACTGGAGAAACAACAAAACAAGCATAGAGCTGCAATTTTCAAGAAAATAGGATCCCCAAATATAAAAATAAAAAAGTAGCAGATAAGATGTATAATTCAATCAAATTACACAAAATTGCTTGAAAATCCAGAACAGTAGCGATCCATTATGCCTCTGTTTTATTAGTGACAAGTACAATTACTCTAAAATAAAGAACACTGGTGAATATATAATTGGCTGTAATCATGTTAGTGTTTGAATAAAAATGACGGGAACATTTAACACTTTGACAACAAAATGTTCAGAAATAACTTATTTATTCAAACAGTTTTTATTTTCCACCAAGTGAAGGAGAAACACAGTTTGCCTAGGAAAATCAATGACTTTTCCCTACAATAAATAAATACCCAAAAGGGGGAAAAACAGCCCCACACCTCTATATTATTACTATTATTATTTTTTAAAGCCAGCAAGAAGCTTAATCCTGTGTTTGGAGTCAGCACCCGCCTGTGGTTGCGTACCAACATCCGCCACCTAGAGGAAGAGGTCTGCAGCTCACCCAACGCCAACCCGTTTTCCCGTGGTGACCTCGGGAATCAAACTTAATATTCCTTTGCAAATCGCTCTCCAAACTACCTCCCCCTCCCACACCCCCTCACATCCCCTTCCGCCCTACAACATCGTCACAATATTTTCTTAGTAATTGCTCCGTGCAATTGACAGAAGCGCCAAGTCTCCGGCGGCGCGGTGCTCTCCCAGCAAAGCGCCAGAGCGCGTTGGGAAACAGGTCAGGGAATATTTGGGTCTGGAGCGATAATCCATTTTTTATCCAAAATTCGTCTAGAGCAGCCTGAATTCGGGGCTCCTAAAGCAACGCCTGATGCCGGCACCACCACATGCCAATGCTTTTTTAGGGCTTTCTCGGAGAGACCAGCCCGGATTCCTCTCTCGGCCAGTTGCTTACCGCGGGGTTTTTCCCGACTTTTCCTCAGTCCACGCTCCCCTGCACCCCCAAGCACGAAGATCTGAGATCCTGGTTCTCTTTAATCAGTTCTTCGAGCCCAACGGGTCCTTTGATTTTCCAAACGGGTTGCTTGAGGTGCTGAGGTAAAGGCATTAGAGGGGAGACTAGGTTTGGATGGGTGACCCCTGTGGCCTGGGGGGAGCAGCCCGGGAGAAACCCCAGGCCTTGACACCGAGTCCCGGAGTTTCGAGAAACTTCCACAGTGTACGGGGAAATTTGAGGCTGGGCCCGCAGGGACTAGGGGCCTTTCCGCATTTTAGTCTCGGTGGATCCTATCGGCTTCTTGCGCAGAAAAAGCCAACCTCACTCCCGGTCTTTGCCTGGCTGCTTCCGACTCCTGTCTTGGAGAAAGGAGATGCTAAGGGAGGGCGAAGGGGTTAGGGAAAGAAAAGTAACGAGGGTGATCCGTGAGTTCCACGGCTGGTTGATTCCCGAGCAAGCAAACTGTGGACATCCGCGCACCGGCTTGCAGGCATTTCTAACCCCCAACCCGTCCAAAGTTTTGTTTTGCTTTGTTTTAAGGTATCCAGAACACTGTTCAAGCTGAAAGTTTGCTAGAAAGGCAGGGAAGGAACAAGCAAGGTTAATTCGTTTGGGGGGAGAAAGAAAACTCATAAATAATTGGAATTCAATTGGGTTTAATTTCATCTGTTTCCCCTTCCCTCCTTTTCTTCTCCTTTTTTTTTTCTTCCTCGATTTCTCTCACCTTTGCCTTCCGCCTTCTCCCCGCCCCCCACCCCATCCCTTCTCCCTATCCCTATTCCTGTCGTTATCCCTATCCCGGTCTCTCTGGGTGTCAGAGAAAAGAGGCGGCTCGAAAGGGGTGGAGGTGACCATTTTTATGCAGAGTTTCAGAACCGCCTCGTCTGTTCTCAGTCCCAACGCTGGAGCTTAAAGGAGACATCCCAGGGATGACTCTTCCTTTTCCCTCTTCCAGAGGCGACCTCAGAACCTCGGACTAAGACGCTTTATCATCATTGTTATTATTTTTTAAAGATAGTTGAAATAAGTGTGTGCGTGTGTACACTATATAAAACAACCAGCCTCTAAAACTGGTCACCCAGTACATGCCTGGCCCCAGGGAACGAGGCTCGCCCTAAAACTCACTCCACCCAATCCCCAAGAACTGAAACCCTCAGAAATGTTTCTTTTGGTTTTTGGTGAAAAGTGGCGCTTCCACTCTCAAATGCCAGGTCTAGCGTTGCTCTCCCGCATCATATTAACAGGCGATGTTAGCCTTCCCCTACGTGTTTAGGCTGCTAATGCGGGCCACTTAACGCACAAAAATGCTCATCTGTGGAGATTTTCCCAAGGCTGGTCGCGATGCTGGCTCCTTTTTCTTTTCTTTTCAGGGCACGTCCATTCCTCCCTCCCCCTCTGGGGGCTCAACAAGGGGGTCCAACAAGTTTCAGCGAGAGTGTGAGAGCCCTCTCCTCTATCTCCTGCCTGTCAACCCACCCAAGGGGTTGTACATTTTTGGTTTTCCCTCAGGAACAGGAATAAATGGATGCTTCAGCCACGGCACTGGGTTGCCTCCATCAGTTAACTTGCCTTCATCTTTCCTTTCTGCCTCCTCACTTCAGTCTGTGAAAGCAGCTCAGGACTGCATTCACAGCTGCCTCTGTATCCTTCTTAGCCCTAGCCTTCTGAAGAAAACTCTACTGGTTTTCTTTTCTGATGGCTGGAAAGCTGGGTTGGAGATGCTCTCTGTATAGGATTGTTTATGTGTCATGGACGTTTGTCTAGTTTTAATAACTTTATGGAGGAGACTGTCTGAAGGAAGGAATCACCTGAACCTAGATGATGGCTTTTGTCATATTCTCTTACTCTTTTAAAGTCTGGCCTGGGAAAATCATGTGTTCTCATGATTCACATGTATCAAGTTTCCAAGGAGAAGGCCATCGGGGAGAAAATAAAACAAAACTAACTTTATATGTAGTAAGTATTACTCATTGGGTTTTGGTTTAAAAAGATTATTGTCTTCATGGCTCCCATCGGGAACATTTTTGCTTTTTAAAAACCTATATAGACATGAGAGCAGAGTTTTACACCTCTGGTTCTACCAGTCTCTTCCTATGGATCCTTAGGCAAGTTACTTCAGCTTTCCGGTTCTTTCTCTCTTCATCTAAGACATAAGTGATCTGCATTCATTAATATATAAAATAGCATCCACTTACCAAAATATCAACAACAATAAAAACAATTCCCAAAACCATAAGATTTTTTTTTTTTTTCTGGAAAGCTGGAAGAAAATCTGATTCAAACGACAGCAGCGACATCTAGTGACCATAACGCTCAATAGTAGTGATGAAGGTGTGGGATAGTTTACTGAGGAATGGATTTTCACAGGAGAGAGACCTGTGGTTTTTCTAATTAATCTTGATTGTCTGGAAAACACTACTCTCTTGATATCAAAGGATGTTTTACTGAGTTTATATTATGGTAGTAATATATAGAGAGGAAAAGACGTTTACCTCGGGTGTCTGCACACAGGGCAATTGCAAGAAGATTCTTCAAAATGTTTTAAATTCCATGTCAGGAGACGTTCTAAAAAATACTTTTGGGCAGTGTACTTTATTTAACCAATTTTCCAAATTATAATCAAATGTATTAATACATAAATACTTAGTAAAATTGGAAAAGCAAGAAATTCTTGAGATTTCCTTTGGTCTGGACCAACCATTTAGTTGATTCGAGATTGCTCTTTAGTCAATATCAGGAAACATGTTAAAGATAACCCCTCCTTTAAGTTACCACATATATTCTCTGCCTATATCATATTTGCTCAAGATGTTTTGAAGTTCAAAGAAATGGGATTCCCATTCCCAGATGGACGCCATCTCCTTAAATGGAATATCTGGGCACTGGTGAGGTCTTAACAATGGCAGAGACTTAGCAATGGCCCAGGACTTTTCAGAATAACAATTTTAACATTTTCTTGGCATTTAACAATTTAAACAGAGGTAACAGAAGAATTCATCTCATTCCCTATGACTTTATAAATTGGCCATGTGTGTGGGTGTAGTTTGTGCATGTACTCACTGAAGCATAAGTGTGTTTAATTTCATATTAGCAAAGCAGCTGATGACTACTGGAATATAGAGATCCATGTTTTGTAACTTTAACGGGGGCCAATTTTTTAATTCCATTTTATTTTTGAACAACAATTTCTGTGCCTTTACTATGGGGTTTGGTCATCGAGTGGCATGCTAGCTATTTAGCTATGTAGTATTTTAAACTAATAAGATAACTGGACTTGTTGTTAATACTTGGGAGAATCTGAACTGGTCACCCAACTTCTCTTGGCCTTAGTTTCCTCCTATAGAAATGAGTAGGTTGAACTCTCCGTTGTCCCTTATAGCTGCAAAGAGCTATAAGTCAATAAACCAGGAACCCTCATTCAGGAAGACTTTCTGTTTTTGCCCCTGTTGTCATTTGTGACCTTTCAGTGTCAGTTCTGAATTTTCCAGTTAGGCATCTCATCAGAAGTAAGAATTAAAAGAACTGATGAAATCTTGTTCGTCATGTCCCTCCCATCTTCTCCTTTGTTTGATTTAAAAGTATGACACAAATTGGGGCACCTGGGTGGGTCAGTCGGTTAAGCGTCCGACTCTTGGCTTCAGCTCAGGGCATGATCTCATGGTTCGTGAGTTTGAGCCTCTCAGCAGGCTCTGTGCTGACGGCACGGATCCTGCTTGGGATTCTCTCTCTCCCTCTCTGTGTTCCTCCCCTGCTCTCTCTCTCTCTCTCTCTCTCTCTTTCCAAATAAATAAACTTAAAAAAATTAAAATAAACGACAAAACTCATAGATTTTCCAGTTAATGTTCATTCAGGCATTGGTATGCACTCAGCTCTCTCTTGTCCATCCAGAAACATCACAGCATAGGAATGGGACTAAACTAACACAAAGCTGAGGCAGCTGTATTTGAGTTTCTCTAACACGTTCCCATATCCTTAATGATTATTATTGCTATTAATTTTGGGGGGAAGGGGGACCAGAGCCAAAGTATTCTGGCGGCAAACAGCCCACATTTCCTCCCGGCTTCTGTGACCCTATGAATAAATTCCTTCAGGAGGCGGCAGTAAAATATCTCCCACTTGTATCTGGCTTGGAACATCATTATACACATTTAGCAAGGAGAAGACTGTGAACAGGAGGAAAATATTACGCCATAATGCAAATACACTCATTTAACATGAGTTCCAGTGAGGAGGAACTCTCCTGACCTGGATTAATAGAAAGAACAAGGTTCATTACAAAGAAAATTCTGAATCTGCCAAAGGTTTAGTTTTTAGATGCTTTTCTGTTCTCTAGGTTATCTTCCTGCTTTTCCTACTACTCAGACTGACGATAAAAATACTGCGTATTTGTATAAAATTAACAAGGCTTGCTTTCTTCTGTGAATTCCTTTAGACCCAATAGAGATAGATATTCTTTTTTATTTTAGAGGTGAGGAAACTGGGGCTCCTGGGTGGCTCGGTCGGTTAAGCGGCCAACTCTTGGTTTCAGGTCAGGTCATGATCCCAGGGTCGAGGATCGAGCTCCGTGTCAGGCTCCTGCTAAGCATAGAGCCTGTTTTAGATTCTCTCTCTCTCTCTCTCTCTCTCTCTCTCTCTCTCTCTCTTCCCTTGCCTCTCTTCCCCCACCTTGTTTGCGTGTTCTCTCTCTCTCAAACTAAAAAACAAATAAAATAGAAGTGAGGAAACTGACCTAGAGAGGTTACCTAGGTGACCTAAACTCACATCACTAGGAATACACAGAAAAGGAGCATGAATCCTGGCCTTGGAGGGGGTGCATGTTACTCCTGGTTGTCCTTAGGGTGGGGGCCCTCATGGTGAGACCCAGGTAACTGATTGAACCTGCTACTGTTTGTTAGGCCTCACAAAGTTTCCGCCACACATATGTGAGAAGTTTCAACTTTTGGAGGATTCTAGGGACCGCTTGTAACAAGAGAGACTCTGTGCTTGCTAATCTTCCTTCACGTATGATCTTATCCTCTTAATGCTAACAATGTTATATTCTTAATATATTATTTCTATTTCCTACAGGAGAGGTCTTCTTTGCAAAAATATTGTACCTAAAACATGCTTGTTAACGATCTTGGGGATGTAAGATTTTGGAGTCGGAATGAATGCGAGACATCATCTGTTTCAGCAGCTCTGGAGAGAGATTGCTATCTGAATCAATGGCTCCAATGAGTTGTGCTTAGCTGGAGTCCAGATTATCCTCAGTGTCCTGGCGTTGTTTCCTGCCCATCTCCTTTGCTTCTTGGCTTCATATGTTAACGTATTTGGGAACTCCATTTTTGCTAGCTACCCTGTGGTCAGGTTTTCCAAGTGGGCTGCCTGGTCAATAGTGCGGTGTAGATCTGGCCAAGGACCTTATTCTCAGCTGGGAGCTGTTAAATCTTCCTCTTGAAGGTATTTTCACTCAAGTAGCTCTCTGCTGCCCTCCACTGGCACTCAGCCACAAGAGCTAGCTAGCCTTCTGCGTCGGTGCTCAGTGCATCCCATCCCTGGCTTCAAAGGAGGTATGGGAACTTTATTAACCACCCTATAGACGGCTTTTGTAGCCCTGAGAAATAGAACCCAAGACCCTCCGTGTCTACTTATAGTCCATGCCCTCACGTCCTACGAGTGTGCTGATGGGCTGTGAAGGAGTATATCTGACTTTATTTAAGTATTTGTGCTGGCATATTTGGAAGGGCTTCTTGAAAGTATAAACCTTCTCTTTAATTATCAAGCTGAAATACCCTTCAGCTGGCAGAAGACTAGGCCGTAAATTTCTGAACTTGCTGTATTACTCAGTCTTATGGAAAATGAAATATTTTATTTTTAATGTTATCATGATACGATTAATTTTATGAAGCTCCCAAATAATATGTACCCTGTTCATTTATTCCACAAACATCTATCAGCCACTATGTATATTATGATATATGCCAGGCATTATTGTTGGTGCTGAGAATACAGCATTGAAAAAAGGAGACAAAAAAACCTCTGAAAATCACAAAACAATGCTCTGCCTTTCTTGAGCTCACTTCTTAGTTGGGAAAGTTAAACATTAAAACAAATTAATAAGCAAAATGCTTTTTAAGGAAATATAGTATTACCATATCTCTTTCCTACCATAAACACACTGTAATGATCTCATGTATTTAAGAATGCTGGCATTAAGATTAAGAGAGGCATAATCAGAGGTTAGATAGGGTCTGTGTAGGCTACAAATATTCAGTGTTTTTCTTTCACTTATTCATTCATAAATTTACTATGAGTATAGTATGGGCCTATAAAAATAATTGATGCAGATGACTGTTTGGATCTCTCAGCTGCAAAGATGTTTCATCTTTTGATTCCATTACAGTCTTCTCTCCTGTTAAAATGTCTGGTGATTGCCACCTTGTCACCCCCTGTAATAGCTGTCATGGAAGTCCCTGCTATTGCTGGCCTTGATGATGGGCTCTGTTACAGTCTTTCTTTTTCCCTTTGTTTTTATTACGTTTTCTTTCTATGTCTTTTACTTTTTTCCCACAGATTAGCTCTAATAGATACAACTGGCCAAATGGAATACGTTTGTCCTTTCCTATAGGGCAGAACTATCAATCACAATGAAGCAAGTACAATCCCCTGGTCTTCTCTTCTCTACCGGTCTGTTTGAAGTAAGTGTTTGTCCCAGGTGAAACACAGTTTGTTTGGAACCAAAACAAAACAAAAACAAAATAAAAAAGTAGGATTGACATTAATTACACATAGAATTTTTTAAATATTTATCTTTGAGACAGAGAGAGAGCACAAGTAGGGGAGGGGCAGAGAGACAGGGGACAGAGGATCTGAAGTGGGCTCCATTCTGACAGCAGAGGTCCTGAGGCAGGGCTTGAACTTGTGAACTGCGAGGTCATGACCTGAGCCAAAGTTGGACACTGAACCAACTGAGCCACCCAGGCACCCCTAATTACAAATATAATTTTTAAGAAAGCTGTGTTGGTTGAAGAGTGCTTCTGAGTGTGTTATCAGGAACCCAGGGTTACGACAAGTTGCCTGTCCTTCCTCAGGAATAATGCCGTAGCCCTCATCCAGGTTCTGAGCCGTCTGCCAGAGATGTATAAACTCGTTGTCAGGAAAGCACCTTGTAGCTCTCTTAATTGAATATGAAGTTTAGTTGGTTTCATACTCTTATATTTCTTATGGAGCTTAGCTGTTCATTTGCAGTCTAAGCCAGAGCTGGCCCTGACACATGCAAAATATTTTGACCATAGGCATCAATAGCCTTTCTATATCATTCATGGCCAACTTGTAAAGGTCAAGTAACATGTCTATATAGCTGCATAAGTACTTTCCTTGCCCAGACTCTATGAAACAACACACTGGTATGTGTCCTTCTTGTTCTTTGCACTAGAAACCGATTCTTTTTGGTCAAGTTAAGTAGTTTATTATCTTTGTGAGAAGAACTCTGAACTTAGAAGATGTTCTTAAATTTTAGACAGTTTGGTGTTTAGATAATCAGGGCTTTACATTATTAATTTGAAGTGATTGAATGGAAGAAGTGAAGGGTTAGTTTGTTTAATTGAATTGAATACATTGTCCATTGTAATGTGCACCATTATTTCATAGATCATAAAGACAGAAAAACAAGTGCTGCAAATTATCTGTGACATGCCATAAATTGTGAGATGCATCCATACTTCATTGATATTAAAATGTTTACATCTCGGGGCGCCTGGGTGGCTCAGTCGGTTGAGCGGCCGACTTCGGCTCAGGTCATGATCTCGCGGTCCGTGAGTTCGAGCCCCGCGTCAGGCTCTGTGCTGACAGCTCAGAGCCTGGAGCCTGTTTCAGATTCTGTGTCTCCCTCTCTCTGACCCTCCCCCGTTCATACTCTGTCTCTCTCTGTCTCAAAAATAAATAAACGTAAAAAAAAATGTTTACATCTCATAATTGCATGCAGTGTGGTACTTCTTTATCTGCTTTGAGATGGATTCAGGTATAGTGACGGTATAGCTTCTTGGGAAGGTACATCTAGTAAAAATGCATACTGACTACAGCATTGTAAAGAACCAAAAACTATGATATCAAAAAATCTTTGTAATATGACGATTATAAATTTCAGCATGTTCTCAGACATCTAAAAAATAATTGCTGGAAAATCTTGAATTCTTCTTTTTTAAAAATGTATTTATTTTGAGAGAGGGAAAGAGTGAGCATGAGCTGGGTGAGGGGTAGAGAGAGAGGGAGAGAGAATCCCAAGCTGTGAGCACGGAGCTTGACGGGGGCCGATCCCACAAGCTGTAAGATCATGACCTGAGTCGAAATCAAGAGTTGGGCGCTTAACCCACTGAGCCACCCAGGTGCCCCCAAAATCTTTAATTCTTAATAGGAATTGTGAGAAATCTCAGGGTTTCTAAGTAATATGTTTGTATGAAAAGAAAAAAAAATAGTCCATGTTTTGGAAAAAAGCTTCATAATATAAAACTGATTCTGGGTTGTTGTGCAAGAAGTTTTATCCTTCCCTTGGAGGATCTTTCTGAGTTGAACTTTCTAGTCTTGTTATTATGGTGTAGTCTTATGGTATGGTCTTCTACTAGGCAGACATGCCATTATCTGCAACTTGTGGACTCGGGCAGCTTATAAGAATCTAAAGTCTCTTCTGTCCTTGTATGTGAGTTAGAAATGTATATTTTTAAATAAATTATTTTATAAAATTTACAAGTTTTGCTTCCTTCTGATTTTAGCTTAACACAGACTCGCTATACAAAATTTCCCAGTGTATTATAAAGAAGAAAATCAGTATAAATTACCTATGGAAACAAACCCAGTGGTGACTTCAGTTATCATTTTACATAATTTTTTTTAATGTTTATTTATTTTTGAGACAGAGAGAGACAGAGCATGAACGGGGGAGGGTCAGAGAGAGAGGGAGACACAGAATCCAAAGCAGGCTCCAGGCTCTGAGCAGTCAGCGCAAAGCCCGACGCGGGGCCTGAACTCACGGACTGCGAGATCATGACCTGAGCCGAAGTCGGACGCTCAACCGACTGAGCCACCCAGGTGCCCCTCATTTTACATAATTTTTAAAAACCAGGACTTTTCCTGTGTATAAAGGTACAATACTATATGGTACAATTTAAATAATTTGGAACATCCGGTGAGGATACTTTGTGTTCTGACTTTTTTCATTCAGGGTTTTACCATGGGCATTTCCTCATCACTATTTGATTTTTGAAAACCACTATTAACTTATAGACTAACATGTTTATATAATTTATGGTTTGACAATGAATAGTATAACCATTGATTCACATTTAGGTTGTTTCTAATTTTTCATCATTAAAGTGACTTGAGATGTCTCTACAGCTCTGATTATTTCCTTTTAATAGAGTTTTTTTAGGGGATAAATTTTTTGGATCTCACAGTATGAGTTTTTTTAAAAATATAATTTATTGTCACATTTATGTATGGTTTCCATGCAACACCCAGTGCTCATCCGAACAAGTGCCCTCCTCAATGCCCGTCATCCACTTTCCCCTCTCCCTCACCCTCCATCAACCCTCACAGTATGAGTTTTTAAAAGACAGTGCCACATATTATTCAATTATACTTCATTAGGGTTCCACTAATGTATCTCACACTGGCAATCTATGAAAGTATCTATCTTATTGAACCATTTTTAAATGTGAACTTTTGCCAGTTTAAGAGGAAAAAGAATAATATTTAAAACTTGTTTTCATGTGTTTTTTTAAATCTCCCATCAAGGTTGAATAAATTTTTTCAAGTATTATTCACATTTTTTTTTTTGCTTCTTCTATGGGTTATCTTTATGTCTTTTGTCTGTTTTTATGCTGTTTTGTCTTTTTTATTGCAGTATAGTGCCTTTGTTATTAACTTATAAGGTTTTTCTATGAAAGTCTATTAACCCTTTGTCATCTGGCTCAAATATGTTTTGCAATTTTTAATTGGTCTTTTCAATTTATTTATGCTTTTGGCCACAGAAAAATATAAATGTTATGTATATTCAGATGCTCAAAACGTAATGAGGTTTAAACCTCAAAGTTTAAATGCATGGTGGCTGAAAAACTCAAGCTCTAAAGTTACACTGCCATACTTTGAGTCTCTTTCCATCACTTTCTAGGTATGTGACCTTGAATGAATGATTAAACCTTTCTGTGCTTTAGTTTCACTAAGTGTAAAATGAGAATAATAATGGTAACTATCTCATGATGTTTTTATGAGGATAAAATATTTTAAATTCATAGAGAAGATACTTATACAAGTAACAGGGAAATAGTAAGCCAAAAATAAACATTTGCCATTTGCATTATTGCTTTTAGTAGTTAACTTTATGAATTTAAAGATTTTTTCATTGTTCTTAATAATAAGAAATAACATACACATCCAGAGGGAAGTTGAATACTAACATGTTGTATTAACTAAACTTCAAATTTAGCTAAAGTTTGGGATACATAGTCTCATAAATTAAATGAATGATTAATTTGATTATTCTGGGGGAAATACTATTATGTCTTTTTGTTCATGTATCTAACAATTTTATTCATTCTTTCAATACATATCTTCTACTATATGCCAGGAACTGTAGTTGAACAAATGGTGAATAAGACAGTTAAACAACTTTGCTTTTGTGGAGCTTACATTCCACTTGGAGAGACAATAAACAAAATAAATCGGTGTCATGAAAAATGTAATGGAGAATAGAGGGCATAAGGAATGTAAAAGAGAGTGGTTAGAATTTTCAGTAGATTAGCCAGGAGAAACCACTGATTGTGTTAGATTGCTATTGTTGTCAAAAATTACCACAAACTTAGTGGCTTAAAATTTCACAAGTTTATTACTTTGTATTTTCTGTGGGTCAGGTCAAGAGTTCAGGCACAAGCTACCTGGGTCCTTGGCTCATAGCCTCACAAGGTTGAAATCAATGTTTTGACTGTGTTCTCATTCTCATGGTCCTCATCTACAACTCAGGGTCTTCTTCCGAAGTTATTCAGGTTGTTGGAAGAATTCAGTTCCTGGTGGTTGTAGGACTGAAGTTCCTGTTTTCTTGCTAGCTTGTGACTGAATTCACTCTCAACTCCTTGAAGCCACCTGCATTTTATAGGCATGTGACCTTGATGGGCAATTATTCACAACACAGTGGTTTGTGTCTTCCTTGAGGCCAGCTAGACTGCCTATTTGACACTTCAATTTCTTTAAAAGGCTTGTTAGGACAGGCCCACATATCATAATCTGAATAACAACTCTTGATTAACTGACAGTCAACTGCTTAAAAACTTAATCATGAGTGATATTCCTTTATATTCACAAATCCACCCACACTCAAGGGAAGTGAGTTATATAGTGTGTATATTCCAGGGGGCAGAAGTCTTGGGGACTTCTTAGAATCTTGCCTATCATATAAAAAGTGATGTTTGGACAAACATCAAGGGATCTAGAGAGTGAGCCATGTGGGTAACTGGGAAAAGTATATTCCAGGCAGAAAGAATACCCCTTGCAAGACCATGAAATTAAAGCATGTGGTATGTTTAAATAACAGCAAGATTGGAGGGAGGGTCTGTGTAGCTGAAAAGAAACACTGAATGGATGGGAGACAATGGAAGTCATGGTATTATGTAGACTGTTGTAGGTTATTGTAAGGACTTCAACTTTAATATGAGTAAAATTGATGCATGGCTAGACCATGGTGGAGGGTTTTCAGCAGATGAATAATATAGTCTAACACTTTAAAGTAATTCCTCCTGCTACCCTACTGAGAATAAACTATGGAGGGTCAGTGTGGTAAACAGTAGACAAGTTAGAAGATATTGAAAAAATTCAGGTGAGAGTCATGGGGTTTTTGGACTAAGTCAGTAGCAGTGAAGGTGATAAAAAAAAGATTGAATTTTGTAGATATTTTGCAGGTAGAGCCTATAGATTTGCCTGATGGGATAAACGTGAGATGTGAAAGAAAGATAGGCACCAACATCGATTAGAAAACTTTTGGCTTGAACAATGGGAAAGCTAGAGTTTCTGTTTACTGAGAATGGGGAAGCTTTGGGACGTCAGGTTTGGACATGACATCAGATTATTGCTTTTGGTTATGTTAAGTTTAAGATGTGTAATTGACATCCAAATGGAAATGTCAAATGAAAGTTGAATATGTGAGTCTTCAGAATTAGTGTTCAGAATTAGGTCTGGAATGGAGATACAAATTGTGAGTTTGTAGCATGAATAGGAGATATTTAAAGCCAGTAAGTCTGGATGAGAGACACTTTTCTAAAGAAGACATTCAGATGGCCAACAGACACATGAAAAGATGCTTAATGTCACTCCTTATCAGGGAAATACAAATCAAAACCACACTGAGATATCATCTCATGCCGGTCAGATTGGCTAAAATGAACAAATCAGGAGACTAGATGCTGGAAAGGATGTGGAGAAACGGGAACCCTCTTGCACTGTTGGTGGGAATGCAAACTGGTGCAGCCACTCTGGAAAACAGTGTGGAGGCTCCTCAAAAAATTAAAAATAGTTCTACCCTATGACCCAGCAATAGCACTGCTATGAATTTACCCAAAGGATGCAGGAGTGCTGATGCATAGGGGAACCTGTACCCCAATGTTTATAGCAGCACTTTCAACAATAGCCAAATGATGGAAAGAGCCTAAATGTCCATCAACTGACAAATGGATAAAGAAGATGTGGTTTATATATACAATGGAATACTACTTGGCAATGAGAAAGAATGAAATCTGGCCATTTGTAGCAACATGGATAGAACTGGAGGGCATTATGCTAAGTGAAAGAAGTCATACAGAGAAAGACAGATACCATATGTTTTCACTCTTATGTGGATCCTGAGAAACTTAACAGAAGACCATGGGTTAGGGGAAGGGGGAAATAAAGTTACAGAGAGGGAGGGAAGCAAACCATAAGAGACTCTTAAATACTGAGAACAAGCTGAGGGTTGATGGGGGGTGTGGGAGAGGGGAAAGTGGGTGATGGGCATTGAGGAGGGCACCTGTTGGGATGAGCACTGGGTGTTTTATGGAAACCAATTTGACAATAAATTATATTTAATATAAAAAATTAGTATATAGAGAAGACCAAGGACTGAGTTCAGCAGACTCTAATATTAAGAGGTTGGGAAGAAGAAAAGGAATGAACAAGAGAGTGAGAAAAGGCAGTAGCTGAGGTTAGACAAAAATCAAGAGTACATAGTGACTTGAAAGCCAAGGAAAGGAGTGTGTGTGGTCAACTGTATTAACACTGCTGGTGGGCCCAGTAAGATGAAGACAGAAAATTAGTTTGACTTAGCAAAATGGAGGTCATTGGTGGCCATGAGGGGAACAGATTCATTACAATGGTGGAGATGAAAGTCTCCTGAGTGATGATTAAAAATAAATGAAGGGATGCCTGGGTGTTTCAGTTGCTTAAACCTCTGACTCTTGATTTTGGCTCAGGTCATCATGATCTTGTGGTTTGTGACTTCGAGCCCTGCATTGGGCTCTGCACTGACATTGTGGGGCCTGCTTGGGATTTTCTGTCTTCTCTCTCTCTCTCTCTCTCTCTCTGTCATTCCCCTTCTTGCTCTCTCTCTCTCTCAAAAATAAATAAATAAACATTAAAAATATGAATGGAAGGAGAAGAATTTGAGAGACTGTATACAATTTATTGAACAGTTTTGCTAAAAGAGAAACAGAAGAGGCATTAGTTAGGAGAACATGGATCCAAGAGAGAGTTTTTGGTTTGTTTGTTTTTCTAAAGGGAGAAAAAGTATGTTTAATTGTTTATAGAAGTGGTCCAGTAGAGAGAGAGAATTTGATGATACAGGAGAAAAAGGAAAGGCTTTGCTCAAGGCATGGTTTTGAATGGGGAAATGAGATGGGACCAAGAGCCCAAGATGGGAGGGGTCGCATGGGTACAGAAAGTTGTGGATGTTCTCCTTTGATTGCTTCAGTTCTCTCAATGAACTAAGAAGCAAGGTCAGCTAAGACTGAGGACGATAATGGAAGTGCGTGAAGTGTGAGGAGGAAGGATAAGGTATGAAATCCTTCTGCATGTGAGCCGGAGAGCAAACTGACTAGGCACATGTAACATGATTGTTAGGCAGCACTATGAACCTACTTGAGATTCATGTTCATGACTTAATATAATAAGACTAGTTTATATTCTGTGTGCTTTTTTCCAGTCATGTTAGTTGCAGAGGTTCCAGAAAAGTGTATATAGAATAAAGAAAAAGTGATTGTAATGATGGGTCATGGAATTTAAGCTGGTAAGAAGGGAAAAGAGTATATGATGGAGGAGAGAAAAGTGAAAAGCACACATTGATGACCTGCTATGTACTGTGGTAAATTCTTAGAATAGATTAGTAGATGACTAGTCTTTCTTTAAAACCGGCTTGGTGATGATCTCAATGTTGTATCATATAAAGTGTTAGGGGGAGGTCAAGTGGTCATAATCTCTGGCTGCTGGTGGGCCAAAGGTAACTCATCACAGTGATTTATTTTGATTTCAGAGTATATCCGTAGTTGCTGTATCTACTGGCACACCAATGAGGGAGGAAAGGGCAAGAATTAATATCTTTGCTTTATATCTAGATGTACACAGGTAGGCATGGAGAAAGGATCCCTGGACAAAGTTGTAAAACAAAGTTGAAATTTATTATTCACTCCAGTCAGTATTTCTCTTTGGGACCATTGGCTTCCTCAATTCAGCTCAGCACCCCGTGCTGCCATATGGTTGTTCCATGTTGCCCAATCAGTCTCCCTCCCAATTTCACGGGGAACACCCATGCTTCATAATTTCCTCTTCTCTCAGGTTTCCTTTGTTAAAAACTGCACGTGAAGGGTTCATTCCTACTGAGTCATACATTAACCACTTTGGTTAACTAATTCCAGTTTGGTTAAGTTTTTAATATTATTCTCTCTCTTAGAAAGAATGCTATTCCCATAGTAAGAACCACATATATACTACAACCTGGAAAAAATGTATAAATGGCTGGAAACATATAACTTATCAGTTTTGGAAGAAATAGAAGATTTAAATGGACTGATTACCAGCAATGAAATAGAATCAGTGATCAAAAAACTCCCCAATAAAGAAAAGTCCAGGACTAGATGGCTTCACAGATGAATTATACCAAATACTTAAGGAAAGATTAATTCCTATTCTCAAACTTTTCCAAAAAAAAAAATAGAAGAGGAAGGAAAACTTCCAAATTCATTCTATGAGGCCAGTATAGTAAAAAACACAGTTTACATCATGAACCCGATCACAAATACATGTATCTACATAAACACACCTATGCAGCTGAAAAGATTTATGAACTCATGCCCCTACTACTTGTGATGCGCTCTGATGCTTTCTGTTATTGTGTTCAATTTAAAAACTTACTGGTTGGCACCCTCTAAGTGATGTACCAACCACCAATGGGTTGACAGACTGCAGTTTGACAGTAAGAGGAATTTTGATACTTATAATGCAGGCCAGTTATAATCATGGAGGAGATTTAAGGCAGGTTCCAGCAGAGCACAGTTTGAAAATGAAAGACCTATTGGTTTGTCTTAAATTATTTATAGTAATTCAAAAAATAAAAAATAAAAAAGAGATCAGGGTGTCTGGCTGGGTCCACTGGAAGAACATGCAATTCTTGATCTCAGGGTTGTGAGTTCAGGCCCCATGCTGAGTGTAGAGATTGCTTAAATTACTTACTTATTTAGTTTTTTTTAAAAAAGATTTTATGTTATATGCTAGTGAAATATACTGGTATACTTAGGAGAAATAGATTATGGTCTTAGTTCTACCAGAAATAATGGCAAAGATACTAAAAATAAATAAATCACACTGTGTCGAATCTTTAAAAATAAATTCATGGAGTATGCTAATCAAGACAATAAATGCCAGTCACTATTCTAAAAGACCTATTTACTCTACCCCCATGATAATTCCATTTTGTTGTTGTTGTTGTTGTTCTTTTATAGTTCTTAGTCTACAGATGAGGAAACAGGCACAGAGATTAAGGAATTTGCCATAGGTTCCCTGGTAAGTAAGAGTGTCAGGCAGTTTGGTTCCTAAGTCCATGCTCTCAACCACTACCATATGGCTACGACCACTACTTAGGGGTGGCTAAGTCAATGTTTTGTCTGCTTTGGGTTTCTTGTATCATATTTCTCATTATGCTACAAGGGACCCAATGATTTCTGGCTATATTAATAATGCTAATAGCTGCCTTTGTGCTGTTATCTCTTTTTAAGCTTATGGCACCCATAAAGTAAATGTTTTTATTATTCCTTTGATTATTTTTCACCTTAGACTACAGGTGAGAAAACTGAGGCTGTGTAACTAATTTGAGAGCATGCATGGGTGGTGGAGATAGGTGTTAAATCCAGGTCTCCGTACTGTAGGACTGGGATAAGATTTGATTACTATTAAATCTTGATGCTCACTCTATTCCCCCCACTTCTCTGTGAACTCCATATTTACAATGTAGTTTTTTTTAATTTTCTTTGTGTTGATTTTCTTTGTGTGCGGGCTGCCTTTCCATCACATTTGCTCTCCTGCTCTGCTTCGTCCTCTAAACCTTGAGCAACCACTGACTTTCCATAGTTGCTTCTCTTCCACCGTGGAACTCACGCTGTCACTGACGCTGTAGTGTCTGTACTGACTACTGAGGGAGTCATGTTATCTGCTTTTTAATTATTACATAGCTTGTTCTTTTGAAACTGTCTTCTGACATGAATGAAGGGGCTATTTATTTCCAATAGGAAATTTCATTGTTTGGGGTCAGAAGTCTTTTTTTTTTTTTTTTTTTTTTAATCAAATTGCTACCTTTACTCTGGGAAACAAGAGCACTCTTTCCCTGTACTGGTTCCTATTTTTCTATTATCAACCATTCTCCGAATGCAGAAGAGCATCTGGTGTTACTGTTCACCATATGAGGGTTACGTGTTTATGATTTTGGAATGTCTTGATGGATGTGAGGTATTAATATTAAAGTCCACAGTGGTGAGAAAACATAGTTTGCCTGCTTGGTGGCATGGGTTATGTGGATCTTAAGGTACCTAAATGGCTTGAATCAAAGATGCTAGATAGCTTACAGTTAGTTCAAAATACTAATTTTGTTTTCTAATATTCCTAGAATGTAGTTAGAAAAAATGTTCTAGGTAAAAGTAAAATATATTATTTCAAGGAGATATAACTGTAACCAAGTCAAGTCAAGTAAATACAACCAAAAGATACACATACACACACTTGCTAAATTTTAAAATAACGCACAGAGTTTCATTTGTGCTTCTTCAAATTGATCAAAAAGATCATTTTAAACATAAAGATATTGTAGGTAGCCTTCTAAATAAAGCTTATAAAAATGTGTTTCTTAAACTCCTTTCATAACCTATTAGAACTCACCATCCCTCCTAACTGCTTTATTGGGCAGGTGTAGATTATTGCCGTAGGTGTTATATGAGGCTTCTATCATTGCTCCCATTTACTCACAGCCATTTCTTGGGATAGGGGAGTGGGAGAGGCTTTAAAAATTACTTAGGGCAGCTCTTTCTGCCCACTGGTCCTATCCCTGTGCTTTAATAAAATCACGTTTTTGCACACACACACACACACACACACACACACACACACAAATAAATAAATAAATTACTTAGGTTGAAAATGGCTCATCACAGGTTTCAGTATTTTCCAAAATGGCTCTTAATTGAGTCCTGATAGGATACGTATGTTTTAGTAGCGAACAAGGACTGGAAACCAGCATTTAGTGGAAAGACCATTGAATACCAGAAGATTCAAATCCTAGCATCCATTCTGTTACTTAATAATTGTGTGAGGTAGGGCTTCTCATTCTAATCTCTTTCATGTTCCTTTTATCTGAAATGGAGCTCAAAACACCTGCTGGGTCTAACTCCGAAATTTATTCCCCAGAGCAAGGGAGATGTAAGTGATGGAAGTATATGAATAGCAAATGCAGTGCTCTGCTTTTATTTCTGGATTTGATTTATGTTAAGTCACACAAACCCCCCAAAAGATAAGAATATTCATTGTTATCAACTACTTACCTCTGATTGATCTAAAGTCCTCATATATTCTACAAGTATGCTGAATTAATTGTTTGGATATTATACTGCTCCTTAAGTTTTCAAAATAAATATCACCAGAAAATCCTGACAACTTAAAATAGATTACATGCTTTATATGGTGTCTAAAACTTTTCACGCATTGTAGTAAAAAATCAGTCATATGTTTTATATGAAGTTCTGATATAAATCCACACATCAACTTGGAGTTTTTTTCATGGCTTATTTGTAATACATTAGTCATTGTTGGGTCTATTAGTCAGAAGTTTCAAATCTATAATGTGGTTGTCATTTTTAGTAATTATTTTTAAAATGCTACCATACAATTTAGTTTGTTGAAATTCAGCTTTATTCACAGATTTCTCCTTCTGTTCTTTTGCAGATCAATGTGGATAATCTCAAAATAACAGTGCCTCTCTTACTGTAAGCATTTTAGATGTGTCATCATATTAATCTTTTGCCCTTTACTATTTCCGTTAATTAATTTTGCCCTTTAACTTTTGCTGATCAATGTGGACTAAATTGTAATTGCAACATTTCTATGAAATAATACAAAATTAAGGCTGATAGTAGCATGCTGTGAGTTAGTGAGAGATATTAACATTTTTGAACTTGGTAAGTTGATTTAAAACCAGTTAGACTTAGAATCAACTTTTGATTTGTTTTAAATTGTAGGTGTGAGAATTTTGAATATTATATTGTGATTAAAGTTTTCTTGCAGTGTCTGATAAATATTGATGGTTTGGAAACATGTGGCTTTACATCTCTATTACATTCATTGTCATTACAAAGTTAAAATATGCAGTGAGGTAAGGAAAGGATTAAATATCTCATGAGTGTCTATATTAATTCCCATAAATGAATTGAAATATTGACTTTAATACAGATTACCCAATATGGGGCACCTAGCTGGCTCAGTCAGTAGAGCATGGGAGTCTTGAACTTGGGTTCGTGTGTTCAAGTCCCATGTTGGGTATAGAGCCTCCTTAAAAAAATTGATTACCCAACACAGTTGATAGTTTATTCACTGAGTGAACATATAATTATGACTTACCCTGTACCAGATAATGTATGAGGTGATGAGGGTAGAGTGATGAATAAAATTTAATTCCGCCTCCAAAAGAACTCAGATTCTAGTGGAAAAGATGAACACATAGTCATAGGTGTATGTTAACATTAGTGCCACATTGGAGGTATGTGTTGGGTACTATGGAAACACACAGGAGAGCCACTTGGATCTTCAGACTGAGGGAAGGCTTTCTGGAAAGCCTAATGCCACCTAAGCTCTCTCTTCAAAACATTTAGAAAAAAATTATAAATGGAACACAAGAACATGTAACAATAATAAAATGATTTAGAAGATCTTGTAATCAAAGAAACAGAACCATTTCTATTCAGTGGCTAATTGGTTTCCTAGGGGTAAGCTCTTTTAAATATTTTTGCTTGCATTTCTTTTGGTGATTTCTCCGTATCACTAAATTATATGATTAGACCTCCTTGGTGTCTTTTAGAGTTACTTATCATTTTATTACTTCTACAGGTTACTTTTGTGTTCATAAATAATGACCCAACACATTGTTAAGAGATGATATTATCATTTCTGCTGTTTCCTCCATCTTTTTACCTTTGTCATTCTCCACCACTTATCAGCTACCCTATTATTTTTATTTTGTTAAGATTGTTATCATTGTGACTTAATAGGAAACAGCAAACAAATTTTTCACTTTTTCTGCATTAATTGTGTACATTTATGTTTTTATGACTATGCTGGGTCATGTACTGTGCTATGATGAAATGGATTCTCTTTTCTTAACTATCACTTACTTAAAATCATGCCAAAGATGTATATTTTCCACATTGGAATCATGACTTTTTACACAACTTTACTTCCCTCTGCCCTACTGTACTTTTGGTTAGAAATGGACTTTTCTTTCTTGTTTTAAAAAAAGGTAAG
>NW_026057582.1:67107154-67229782 GCF_023721935.1 Panthera uncia
CTTACCTTTTAATTGCACTCAGTTAAATTTCTATTCTGCACTTTCCAGCCTCTAGCAATTTGTTGCTCTCTCTCATTTGCTCATAGTTCTCTTACCTTCTTCTTGGTTACATATTAATTCTATTTTTATGGATTTTTGTTTTTATTTTAGAAGAGTCTCAGGGGAGTTGAAAAATAGAGATGTATCACTGAGACCTAGTATGAGTTTATAGGAAACTACAAACAGTCACAGGTTGTTTAAGGTTGAAGTGTTAAACAGCAGGACACATGACTGAAATATTGCTAGGCATCATATCATGAGGACCTTATAGATACATTTACTGAGGACTTTAGACATTATCTTACGGGAACTGAGTGTTTTAATTGTGAAAGTAGTATGATTATGTGAGGGAGGTATATTTAAAGACTAGAGGCAGGGAGCAAATTTAGAAAGCGGTTGAAAGAGTCCATATTGATAATGAAGATCTGATCTAAAGGGAAATGATCAGAATGAAGATGGGAAGGAAGTAATAAAGAGATGGTGCAGCAGAAATTTCCAACATTGATTAAAATATCAAAGCAAGAAATGCTAAGAGTCCAAATAGGATAAATGCAAAACCAAACGAAACTGGCAAATGAGGATAAAACTTCTGAACACTACAGATAAAAAGAAAAAGCAGCTAGAAAAAAAAAAAGATGTATTACTTTGCAAGGAGCTAATAAAGGCAAGATAAGGGTATTAGCTATTCTTTTTCTAAAAAAATACAGTGGACGCCAGAGGATAATGGAGTGATAATCTTTAAAATGCTAAAATAAAGTAAGATGAGTCATAGGTTATAATTAAAGTCTAGTATATTTCTACTTTTGTTTGATTTGTTATGTGATAAGGAACGCCACTGTTCATTAAGACAATATTTTTCTGGAAAAAAACACTGACTTAAATTCAGGAGATTTGGAGATCACCATAAAAAAGCGTAATTTAAATAATTAATTTTGGAAGATAATGGGCGAGGTAGAACCACTAAGAGATTTAAACACTCACCATTTAATATGTTCTGAATGGTTACAAGTCCTACACAATCTAGAAGCAAGACTTGGCTTTTAAAAAATTCCCTTCAGGGGCACCTGGGTGGCTCAGTTGGTTAAGCATCTGACTCTTGGTTTTGGCTCAGGTCATGATCTCATGGTTTGTGGGTTTAAACCCTACATTGGGCTCTGTGCTGAAAGCATGGAACCTGCTTTCCATGAAGGGATTCTCCCTCTCCCTCTCTCTGCCCCTCCCCCACCCGTTCTCTCTGTCTCTCTCTCAAAATAAATAAATTTAAAAAAACTTAAAAAAAAATTTCCCTTGGGCTCTAATGTTTAATAATTTCTAAATCTCTTTTTCATTATACTTAAAAGAAACTTGACTCAGATTAATATGGCAATATTTGTAAAACATATTAAGGTCAATAATATAAATGAAATGAAAATTATAAGAAGGCCATGTACAATAGAGCGTTTATAAAGAGACAGGTCAGAGTGGGTATTTTCAAGAACGGTTAGGCAGTAAATATGAAATTAAGACTATGCGATGTTATGTCCAGGCAGGTATTATGAAAACAAAAGTGAGAGGCAGTACAACATAGTGATTAAAGGTATGGGCTTGAGAACTCAGTTTCCCAAGTGAAAATGCCATCTTTTCAAATTATTAGCTGTGTAACCTTCAGAAGTTTCCTAACCCATCTGAATTTTAGTTTCTGCATCTATAAAACCTTTTGAAGATTGTGGCATAAAATCATAAGCATTCTTCCCCTGTTAGCTGTTATTATAATGAAAAGTTGGCAAAGTAAGGTTAGTACATTCATAGTAATTGTGTAATATTTTTTGCCGGATTCTGGTATTTGGCTTAGGCAAAGGAAGTACCTGAGGAACTTCACATTTTATATAATAATGAAAGAGTGAAAACAGAAAACAAAAAATTATTGAATCCCCGCTGAATGGTACGGATTGTGTTGGCACTCCACAGATATAATTTTCTTTAACCTTAAAATGAGTCTATAACATAGTATTATTTTGTTATTTTACAGATGAGAAAGCTGGCTTAGAGATGTGAAGGATCGTAGATCACTGTCAATCTCACAAAATGATTTCTTTTATCAGTGAGAAAGTGGGGTGAATTTCAGGGAGGAGACTGATTTCCTTATATGAATCATAGAAAAAAACACAATAGGTGATTAACTGCTGACACACAAAACTGATTCATACCTGTGGATATAGCACATGTCCTGTTAACAATGCTGTGTCCCTGCCATCTATGGATGATTATTTGGTCCATCTGTTGATTTCTTTTCTTTTTACTATCACTTTATTTGCAGTAGAGTCAATCAATTCTAGATGGAACTGAAAAGTAGATGATTTATATCTTTTCACCTGAAGACATACCTCTTTCCTTTCTACTTTTCATGTACCCTATCTTTCAGTAAAAACTATTTTTCTTTTTTTTATTTTTCTTTTCAATTTTTTTTTAAGATTTTATTTTGAAGTAATCTCTACACCCAAGATGGGGCTTGAACTTACAAGCCTGAGATCAAGAGTCATTCATTTTACCAAACAGCCAGCCAGACACCTCAGTAAAAACTATTTTTAGAAGAACATCTGAAGTCAATCATTTATACCTGGATGTAAATTCAATTTGTTTTATCTTCTCCTCAGAAGATTATCTCAAATCTTATCTTCCCTTTATTAGACATTTCACTCTATTAAAGGAAATCTGGGCATTTTTGAGTAAGCAAGGCATACTTTGGGAAGTTGGGAAGTGATCTTTTCAGGATTTCCTGAAATATAATAAATTAAGTTGGAAATAATTTACCTGTATATCAAATAAACCCTAAAATAAAACAGAAGCCTAAACTGGTTATTAACTTTTCAAGCAGTTGTTGAAAATTATTTAAATGATAAAAAAAAATCAAACATCACTTTGTTATATGTCTTTTCTTTATTGGTCTCCAGACTGTTCCCTAAAGTAATGCAGAAATTCCAAGTTTTTATATAAAGTCAAATCATGAAACATGGTTATACACAGCTGAATTTAGGTATTATTACTATATTTGGATTATATTGGTGGGGTTGCCTTTTTGCTTGTATTTAGATATATGAATGCCTTGCCACTCTCAATTAGTCAGGTTTATATTGATCAAGAATAATCGGAGGGCACGTGGGTGGCTCAGTTGGTTAAATGTCTGACTTTGGCTTAGGTCATGATCTCATAGTTTGTGAATTCGAGCCCCGTGTCGGGCTCTGTGCTGACAGCTCAGAGCCTTGGAACTTGCTTGGATTCTGTGTCTCCTTCTCTCTCTCTCTGCCCCTCCCCATCTTGTGCTCTCTCTCTCTCTCTCTTTCTCTCTCTCTCAAAAATAAATAAATATTTAAAAGAAAAAAGAAGAAGATCTTGAGGTCATGAGTTTGAGCCCCAATTTGGGTGTTGAGATTACTTTAAAAAAATAACGAGGAAAAGTACTCATGCTGGTAATTCTTGAATAGCTTCTGTGGATAGGAAATATTGGTCTCTATTAGTTAGAGTTAGAGTAGGGTGCTATAGTAAAGAGAACAATGTTTCAGTAAGTTAAATGAGATGAGATGATTTCTCCTTTACATAAAAGTTCAAACTGAGTGGTTCAACTCTGCTCTATGAGGTTATTCAGAGATACAGTTTCTTTCCCCACTGGTTGCCCTGTCATCCCCTAGAGCTGTCATCCTCTGCATGGCAGAGACCAAGTCTCTGTAAATCCCAGCTGATAATAAGGAGAAAGACAACATGGTGGGTGTATAGTCATGGTCCCAAGACTCAGGTCCATAACAGGCATATATCACATTATATTCTATGGAGAAAAACAGTCACATGACTTCATTATAAAAAGGAGGCTAGAAAATTCCATTTAGTTTTGTGTCTAGGAATAAAGGGAAAATACATTTGGTAGACAAACTAACAGAGTGCCTTATGGTGTGTGCTATTTCTATTGATCATGGTAAGGCTTCCTGATTATATACAGTTTTTTTTTTTCTGAAAAGGGTAAGAATTGGTATAATTTCTGTATGGACCCTTAAACTGGAGAAATAATAATGACTTTTATTTTTCTGCAGACTGTGTGCTGTATTACACTGTGACTATAATGGTGAGAAATTATAATCTTTCTTTGAATAAGATCCTCCCTACTCTTTTTAAAAAACTGATTTGATCTCAGAAGGATAGGAAGCAATATTAAAAATGGTGATTTGCCTATGTCTTGTGAATTTGTTCCCAGTTCCTTTTATTGAGAGGGGAAAAAACCAGCTTCTACTACCAATGCTGCAATGAAAAACATAGTTCTTAGCAGATCAAAACGTTTTAATCTCCTTTCTTCCTGAATCAGTGCTTAATTTAAGCATTGCTTAGTAGATATTTTCTAATGTGTCCTCTTTTAAGATGATCTAGAGTACAGGTAACCTTTAAGGGGAGGTTTACTGTAAAGGCTTTCTTTATGGTTAATAACTCATTCATCAACTGGGATTGAATATTAGATACCTTACAGTTAGAAAGAAAAGAGAATGGTGTCCATTTGTGTAGGGTAGTAATTATTCTCTAGTTTTATATTCTGACCGAATATATTGTTGATGTAACATGATTTCTGTGTGTGTAACAAGACCCAAGAAGTTCCTTATCACATTTTATCATCCCTACTTACTAGCATATGCCTCAATTTCTCAATTACAGATTATTGGTTTTGGTGTAAGGGTTTGCCTTTCTGAAACTCAACTACCTCTTGGAAACTGACTCTTTAAACTTTATAATCATTATATTCTATTTGGTTGAATTTGTTCTTGAGTTTCTTGAGGTTTCATTTTGATAGGAGCAAGCAAGTTGCTTGAAGCAGCGGTGAGTAGGTCCACTGATGAGGGAAATGGACACAAAAATATTTTTTTGCTTGAAAGATGAGGTTGATTTGTGGAACTGTTCTTCATGAAGGGTCGCTTTCAATTCTAACTGATTTAAAGAGGATAAATTAGAGTTGTTCGTGTCCACTGAAAGAATTTTTTTATGTGCAAAAGGTATGCAACATTCCCTGAATTTTTGGTATTCATTTTTAAGTTAGAAAATTACCATTGGTGATTTAATGAAAAAAGAATAAAAAAACAGCCTCATTTGCAAAATCATAGTTAATTGAAAACACCAAGATTTCATTTTCATTAATCATGCTAAAAGTTTTGATGAAGAGATTTTTAAATTTATATAGTACCTTAATGATAAAATATATTGGTGATAAATCCAAAGGATTGGTGAAATAGGATTTAAGTAACATACTTTTGTTAATAAAGGTATTGATCTATTGCCGATATTATAAAGATATTAGTACAATGTTAGCATTTATTTTCAGCTCCAAACTTTAAAAAAAATTGCAGATAACATGGCTTGGTGATGAGGAAGAGCTTTTCCCCTAACTGGACAAAAAATATGTACTGTCCGTTTTAATATTATCTTAATGTTTAGGCCTTTGTAAATTGTAAAAAAATAAAAGTTTAAAATTTGTGTTAGGCAAATCTCTCAGTTTAAATTGGATTCAAGACATTGTTGTGGTTGCCAATAACTGTACTCGTGTGAATCCTTGAAGTCTAAGTTTTAGATTTAGATTTAACAGATAACTACATTGTCAACTCTTGTAAGTGCATTGGCCCTGTTTCATTCTTTGTTTTTACAATTCTTTTTTTTAATTTCAAGTTATTATTTAAATTCTAGTTAGTATATATGGTAAAATTGGTGTCAGGTGAAGAATTTAGTGATTCATCACTTACATATAACACCCAGTGCTCATCACAACAAGTGCCCTCCTTAATGCTCATAACCCATTTAGCCCATGCCCCACCCACTTCCCTCTATCAACCCTGTTTGTTTTCTATAGTTAGGAGTCTCTTATGGTTTGCCTCCCCCCTGTCTTTCTCTCTCTCTCTCTTTTTTTTTACCCCTCTCCTATGTTCATCTGTTTTGTTTAATTCCACATATGAATGAAATCATATGGTATTTGTCTTTCTCGGACTGACTTATTTTGCTTAGCATAATACACTCCAGCTCCATCCATGTGACTGCAAACATGGATTTCATTTTTTGATGGTTGAGTAATATTCCATTATGTGTGTGTGTGTGTGTGTGTGTGTGTGTGTATGTGTGTGTGTGTGTACCACTTCTTTATCCATTCATCAGTTGATGGACATTTGGACTCTTTCCACAATTAGGCTATTATTGATAATGCTGCCATAAATATTGGGTTGCATGTACCCCTTTCAATCTGTATGTTTATATCCTTCAGTAAATGCCCAGTAGTGCAATTGTTGGGTAATTGGGTAATTCTATTTTTAACTTTTTGAAGAACCTCCATACTGTTTTCCAGAGTGACCATACCAGTTTGCATTCCCACCAATAGTGCAAAAGAGTTCCCCTTTCTCTGCATCCTCGGCATTGGCCATGTTTTAGTAACCTTTCTGTACCTAGTTTCTGGCATATACTAAACATCTGAAAATATTAAATGGCTATTCAATACACCCTTACTAGATTTACATTTAACATAATTTACAAGTAATTATTGATTCATTTTTAAAATTCAGTGTACTAAAGAAGGGACAAAGATGAGTAGAACAAATGGTCTGGTTAACAGAGGAGAGCCTAGACAAGTGCAAACATAACTAATATAAAGTAGGGTGAGCTGAGTATCCTGAGATAAATGTAAACAATGTATAATAGAGGTTCAAAGGGCAGAGAGCTTGCACAGAGTTTGAAGATTGAGGATTGTCTTCAGGAGGATGTGACATTCAAGTTTGAACTTAAAGGTGGTCATGCACAGCGGATTGGAAGGACAGTCATGGCAGAGAGCATATTCTATATAAAGAATCAGCGCAAATCAGCCTATTTGCTACCTCTGAATGGCTATAACTATTCTACAGGGATCACTTCACAATATGTAGTAACAACTTTGTCCCAAGGTTGTTATCCTCATTCTCTCCACTAAAACGTAAACTTTTTATGGGTTATAGGTTGGTACATTTTGTGTCCTCTGCTACATCTATGAACGCTCTGTATGTAAAAATATTTTAAAAATTTACTTGGCACCTTTCAGATTACTAAAGATTTTACAGTGTTACTATTTATGTTATATCTACTGATTGACAGCCAAAATAGCTCCTCAAATGTGATACATAATCAACCATTTCTAGAACAGCAGCTAAGGGCTAAGGCACTGGAGTTAGGACTGCCATGTTTTAATTACTGGCTTAACTACTTACCAACAATGGGATCCTGGCAATTTATCAACCACAGAGGACTCAGTTTTGTCATCTATGAAAGGGAATGATAATCATATTTATCGTATAGAGCTCTGTGATAGATTAAAGATGTCTATAAATACTTTGCTACCCTTCTCTTTGAGGGTGATGTTCAATTTTCATCTCTTTGAGTCTAAGTTGGCCTTTGTGATGCCCTTAATGAATCGATTGCAATGGGAGTGGGATTCTGGGACTTTTGGAGTGAGATCTGAAGCTCTGCAGTGTTTGCTCATCCCTTTTTGAATTCTTGCTCTTGAAAAACTGTCTCTCAGAGTCCTTAGCCAATCATATAAGAAATTTGACTACCCTTAGACAACCATGCTGGAGACACCACATGTAGGTGCTTGGGTTACCAATGCTAGCTGAACTCAGCTTTCCAGCCATTCCAGCCAAGGCACCTGACATGTGTGTTAAACCTCTGGGACTCTTCTGAACAGCCCATCCACCAGCTGAATAACATATAGTGACATCAGCTGACTCATTGTGGAGTAACAGTATCACCAATTCTTACCGTATGTGATTTTTTAAACAGATTTCATTCATCATGAAATATAATAAATGGCTGTTTTAAAACACCAAGTTTTGGTTTAGTTTATTAATGGCAACAAATAACTAGAACAGGCTATTATGAAGATTAAGTGATTTAATGTATATAAAACACTTAGCACAGTGTCTGGCACAGAGTAAATATTTCATAAACATTTTTTTCTATTATGGTATTATTGCACCATAACCACAATTATGAAATCTGCATTTGTGTGTGTGTGTGTGTGTGTGTGTGTGATTTGCAAGTACTGAGAAAATAAACTCAAGATGAAAGGCAACAATGTGATGCACTTTCATATAAAATAGTCTTTGTTAAATTGTCATTCTGTAAGGAATTCTTGTTTTTGTCTGGCTAAGCATTAAATAATGAATTTTTAAAAAAATTATTTTAAAGTTTATTTATTTTTGAGAGAGAGCACAAGTAGAGAGCACAAGAGAGAGAGAGAGAGGGAGACTCAGAATCCAAAGCAGGTTCCAGGCTCCCAGCTCAGTACAGAGCCTGCCACAGGGCTGGAACTCACAAGCCATGAGATCATGACCTGAGCTGAAGTCGGACACTCAACCAACTAAGCCATTCAGGCGCCCCGTGAGTTTTTTTTCTTTAAGGTGTTTTTTCCCCTTAGATGTTTTCTCATATTACTATATATTGTCCATCTGAATGATCTTCACTACTTTGTTGGCTTCAGTTTCTATCATTTGTTAATCCCAAATCTTTACCTTTAGTTCAACTTATTTTTGAACGTCAGACATGAAAGTTCAGTTGCTTACTGAAAATCGTCACCTAAATGTACCATGTGGCAAAACTGAACTCATCAGCTCCTCATCCTTTCTCCTCAAATTTCCATTGTTCGTCACCCACTCAGGTGTTTACATCAAAATCTGGGTTTTAAGGAAAAAATCTGGCCTAAGACCACAATTCATATTGGTTATATATGTTTATTAAAATAGGATCCTGGCTATAGGTGGTAATTGCAAAGTTTGAAGCTTTTATAATGTAGTTCACGTACTATGATATAGGAATTTCTATGTTGTATGAAGCAGCAATGTATATAAATAGTAAAGAACACTGTCCAAAGTATCTGATATTTTGGATATGCTAAGGAAGCTACAAAGATACTTGGGATGTAGACCTTTTCTATTGTTTCTTTTTCATGCTCAAGCCTACAGAAGCTTGTGACTATATACGTTCATCCAAATTTTAATCTGAAGGATGTCAAATAGCCATATAGAATTCATTTGTCTATATATTTCTTTTTCCCCCTCAGTTCAAGTTTAATAGAAACAACAAATAACCTAAAGTGATGCCCCACTACTATACACATCAGTTGTCCTGCCCCATAGCACAGCTCAGGCCACTCTCTCTAGAGGAAGAAGGGGCAGCCTTCCCAACCCCTGCAGGAAAGGCCTGTTCTGTTCCACACCACATACGCACTGAGCCTAAAGTCTTATGTTTTAAGCATGACAATTGTACAAATGAAATCTTGTCTTCATGGTTACCCACTGCAGCCTGGCCATAAAATGGCCCAGCACTCACTTCTGCTTGGAGAAATATTCTTTGCTCTTCTGGACAACAGGCTTGATGATATCACTGCCAGTCTTGCAGCCTTGGGCACAATTCCCCATGCGTGTCAGTAAACTTGAAGGCCTGAATTAGTCTCAGAATCTTATCCATAGAGTGTTCCAGAAGGAAGTCGTTCACAGTGATCTGCCAAAGGATGCCTTTATCATCAATGATAGAGAGGCCCTGAACAAGTTACATTCATCAGTTTTAACATTCCATAGTCCTAAAGGCCATATACAAAAGACCCACAGCCAGTATCACCCTCAGTGGGGAAAAACAGAACTTTGCCTCTAGGGTCAGGAACAAGATAGGAATGTCCAGTCTCACATTGTTACATAACATAGTACTGGAAGTCCTAGCCTCAGCAATCAGACAACAAAAAAGAAATAAAAGACATCCAAGTCAGCAAGGAAGAAGTCAAACTTTCACTATTTGCAGATGACATGATACTGTAGGTTGAAAACTCAAAAGTCTCTACCACAAAACTGCTAGAACTAATACATGAATTCAGCAAAGTCACAGGATATAAAATCAATGTAAAGAAATCTGTTGCATTTCTATACACCAATAATGAAGCAACAGAAAAAGAAGTCAAGGAATCAATCCCATTTACAATTGGATCACAAATAATAAGATACCTAAAAATAAACCTTACCAAAGAGGTAAAAGATGTGTACTCTGAAAACTATAGAACACTTATGAAAGAAACTGAAGAGAACACAAAGAAATGGAAAAACATTCCATGCTCATGGATTGGATGGAAAAATATTGTTAAAATGTCTATACTACCCAAAGCAGCCTACACATTTAATGCATTCCCTATAAAAATACCACCAGCAGTTTTCAAAGAGCTACACATCCTAAAATTTGTATGGAGCCACAAATGACCCTGAATAGCCAAAGTAATCCTGAAAAAGCAAGGCAAAGCTGGAGGCATCATGATTCTGGACTTCAATTATATTACAAAGTTATAGTCATCAAGACAGTATGGTACTGGCACAAAAATAGACACACAGATCAATAGAACAGAATAGAAAAGCCAGAAATGGACTCACAACTATATGGTCAACTAATCTTCAACAAAGCAGGAAAGAATATCCAGTAGAAAAAAAAGACAGTCTCTTCAACAAATGGTGTCGGGAAAACTGGGTGACAACATACAGAAGAATGAAAGTCGACCACTTTCTTACACCATACACAAAAATAAATTCAAAGTGAATGAGAGACCTAATTATGAGACAGGAAACCATCAAAATCCTAGGAAAGAACACAGGAAGCAACCTCTTTGACCTTAACTGCAGTAACTTCTTACTAGACACACGGAGGCAAGGGAAACAGAAGCAAAATGAACTGTTGGGACTTCATCAAGATAAAAAGCTTCTGCACAGAAGAAATGGACAGAAGACATGAACAGACATTTTTCCAAAGAAGACATACAAATGGCCAACAGACAGATGCAAAGGAACTAAGCATCATCTGATATCTGATGAATATCAGAGAAATGCAAAACAAAAGCACAATGAGATATCACCTCATACTTGTCAGAATGGCTATTAATAAAAAGATAATGGCAGGTTTTGGCAAGGATGTGGAAAAAAGAGAACCCTTGTGCACTGTTGGTAGGAATGTAAGTTCATGTAGCTACTATGACAACAGTATGGAAGTTTCTCGAAAAATTGAAAATAGAAATTCCATACCATCCAGCAATTACCCTTCTGGTATGTGTCCAAAGAAAATGAAACACTAATTCAAAAAGATATATGCACCCTTCTGTTCTTTGCAGCATTATTTATGAGTGCCAAGACATAGAATCAACCTAAATATCCACTGATGGATAAATGGATAAAGAAAATGTAGCACAGCTAAGAAAACAACAAAACCAAAAAGCAGCCTACAGAATGGAGAAGGTATTTGCAAATGACATATCTGAAAAAGGGTTAGTATTCAAGTCTATAAAGGACTTATCAAACCCAACAGGCAACAGCCAAACAATCCAGTTAAGAAATGAGCAGAAGACATGAATAGACGTTTTTCAAAAGAAGACATTCAGATGGCCAACAGACACAGGAAAAGATGCTCAATATTACTCATTATCAGGGAAAAACAAATCAAAAATGCAATGAGATTCCACCTCACACCTGTCAGAATGGCTAAAATTAACAACAAACAAAATGAGATGTTGACAAGGATGTGGGAAAAGAGGAACCCTCTTATGATTTGGTGGGAATGCAAACTGTGCAGCCATTCTGAAAGACAGTATGGAGGTTCCTCAAAACATTAAAAATAGAGCCGCCCTACAAACCAGCAATTCCATTACTAGGTATTTACCTAAAGGATACAAATTACAGATTTGAAGGGGCATATGCACCCCAGGGTTTATAGCAGGATTATCAAGAATAGCCAAACTACAGAAAGATCCCAAATGTCCATTGAGCAATGAATGGGTGAAGAAGAGGGGATATATATGTATGTATATGTATATGTATATGTACATGTGTATATGTATATGTATATGTATATGTATATGTATATGTATATATGTATATATACACATACACACAATGGAATATTACTAAGTCATTAAAAAATGAAACTTTGGCATTTGCAATGATGTGGATGGAGCTAGAATGTATTATGCTAAGTGAAATAAGAGTCATAGAAAGACAAATACCATATGATTTCACTCATGTGGAGTTTAACAAACAAAACGGATGAACATAAGGGAAGGGAAAAAAAAAGAGAGGGAAGCAAACCATAGAGACTCTTAACTATAGAGAACAAGTACTGGCAGGGGATGGGCTAAATGGAAGGCACTTGTGATGATCACTGGGTGTTGTATGTAAGTAATGATCCACTAAATTCTTCACCTGAAACCACTTTTACTAAATTAAACTAGATTCTTCACCTTAAACCAATCTTACCTTGTATGCTAACAAACTAGAATCTAAATAAAAACATGAAAAGAAAAGCAAAAAAAAAAAAAAAGATTCCATTGTCCTGGACACTGGCATGCTTGGCTTCTGATACCAAGGGAATGTTCCTGGGTCCCAGTTCTCTTTGTTTCTTGGGTGTGATGATCCACGCCAGGCAATAGAAATGAGAACCACAGATGCACCAATCATTTAGCAGCTGAGTTTCTTAAATTCTCCTGCCCTGTAACTGAAAGCAATGATCTCTGCAGGACACACAAAGGTGAAGCCAAGAGTGTAAAAGAACACAACGTATTTTCCTTTGTAGTCAGATAGGTTGATGTCTTTTTCTAAGTTTATTTATTTTGAGAGAGAAAGAGTGCGAGCAGGGAAGGAGCTGGGAGAGAGACAGAGAGAAAACCCCAAGCAGCCTCTGTGCTGTCAGCGGTACTCGATCTCTGGAACCTGGAACGGTGAGATCATGACCTGAGCCGAAATCAGGAACCGGATGCTTAACCGACTGAACCACTGAGGTGCCTCCCCTGATGTCTTTAAACTGGCCATCTGGCATAACAGCCATGGCTTTGAAGTTGGAGGCAGGATGACCGATTTTGGCCTTTCCTGAAGATATCTTGTCATCAGCAGCTGAGACAGAATGCACCAAGGCCAGTCAGGAGGAAGACATTATCCATACATTTTTTAATGCTTTAAATTTTTAATGCTTTAGCATTAGTAAAGCTAATTGTTGGTTTTTTTTTTTTTTTTGGTTGGCACACCAACCAGAACTTTGCTAATGTCATTTTTAATATAATTTTTATTTGTATCTTAGTACAACTTTTTGATAATTTATGGTGCTCTAATCTTTAATCCCAGAAAAACTTTCAGCAAAAATTTCTGTGACTTAAATTTGGAAAAAACCCGTTCTGTTGAAGATTTACCATATATTCTAAAATACTTATATTCTGAGGAGTAAAGGCTTGCAGGAAAATTATACTTGTTTAGCTTGTTTAATCCAGTGGTTGCCCTGCAAGTTAAAAAAAGTTCACATTTATCATGCTATTTATTCTTTAGTTTGAAAGGCTTAGAACTTTAAAAATGATATTCACTTTAGTTAATTTCATGAATGCCTTTTCTACTGCATTGACTCAGTGAGAGAGGGAATCTTTTATGGGTATACTTTCCACTTGGGTAGACTACATAAGCGTCTTTTTTCTCTTTCTTAAACAGCTTCCCTAATTGTTCACTATTACTTCAGATGACTTCTGAAATTCCTTGACAATCAGTGTTAGGTGAGTTGATTCTGAAGGTGAGACTTTCTCCTTTCACTGCCCGCATTCATACATTGCCAAATCTGTCGTATTTCTTTTGACTCTTTGCCTTTTTCCTTACCTTTTTTTTACAATGCAGTCTTTGTCTTGCCAAGGCTCTTTCAGCTTTACAGAATATTATTTTTGTGTCCCACAATGACTTTAGAAGAAAATTTATCCATTGAGGATAGCTGTATAGCTCAGAATATTTTATTTAACAAATTATTTTGCATAGGCTTCCTTTAGCCTGAAATCTTCTCTGCACCTCAGACAGGTACCAAATATCCTTGACTTTTCAGAAATGCATCAGTTGTATAAAATGAAGCATATCTATAATATGCTTACAAGCATGTGCTAATATAATAGCACTAAAGGAAAAATAGTGTTTTGGCAGAGAAAATTTTAATTAGTTGTTTTAGTAAAATAGCTACAACTCTCCATCTTCTACTCACCACAGAAAATGCATTTCAGTCTTTAGGTCAGCTCATGTAAGACAATTAACTGGCAGGAGAGTCCGCACTCTTCACTACATGGATCCAACAATATCAGGGAAGTGTTAGAATAACTTAAACTTCCCTAATGAGCTTCAGGGCTTTAATGAGAATATTTTCTATTCTTGTATGATTAATATTGCTCTTTGATAGAAAGAGGACTCATGTGTGTGAAGGAAATGTAGAACGAAAGAGCTCAAGATAAACCGTTAAGAGGAAGTTAAGAAGTGGTTAATCCCTTAGAGCCCAGAGGGGATTAATTATTGATAACTAGTAACTGCCACCAGCTTGAGTAGTTTCTCCAAATAATTATAATAGCCTACAATAAAATAGCAAACAACTATTTTTAAACTACCAGCATTTTAACCATTTATTTTCTGAATTTAGTCAACTAAGCGATCTGTCCTGTCTGGCTATATAATTATGTCAAATGGTGAACTTATATCATGTATTTAAAGACACTATTATTATTTATAATAGTCTTATTTTTTTGTGCATAAAAATAGTCGTTGTAAATCACTAAGTCAGAGTGGATGAACCAGTTCTGTGTGTTTGTGTATGTATGTGTTTGTGTGCACGTATGTTTGTGTAGGTACACAGCTCTGTGTGCGTGGGTACGTTTGGAAAGTTAGAAAATTAGAACAGGATGAAGAAGAAAGAATAAGAAAAAGAGACGATCCAAAAGAGTCACTGATATTAAGTAAAACATTACTAGAATATGGGGACATACATAATCAATGGGATTTTTGCACAAACGCAAGTACAGGTTTCCCTTGCTTTCCTAGAGTTCGCGTCTATGAAAGACCTACATTAATATCTGCTTTCACTAACCCAAAAGAAAGCCAGAGAGAATTTTCACTTTTACGCAATGGTGATTGCTTCTTCGTTTTATGCCATTTCAGCTTATGACAGGTTTCATAGGAGCACTCTACTTTCAGAGAGTGGGGGAAACTTGTAGTTTTTGGTTATTGTTTTTCACTATCCACTTATCCACTGAAGCAGACTGTAAGATGTCAAGAAGTAATGAGAATTTAGTGAGAGGAAGTGACTAGAAGTAGTGAGAAGTAGAAGTAATGAGAAGTGAGGATGTTAAGGATGATGAGAAAAGTAAGATACAGGTAGATGGTCATCACAGTATATTTATATTTATTTTTTTAAAGCTAATCAGTGTTTTATTTATTTTTTATCATTATTACTTATTTTGAGCGATAGGGAGTTCAAGTGAGCGAGGGGCAGAGAGAAAGGGAGAGAGAGAGAATCCCATGAGGGGCAGAGAGAGAGAGAGAGGGAAAGAGAGAGAGAGCGGGGCCTACCTGAAGTGGGGGCTCAAGCTCACCCAATGAAGGGCTTGAGCTCAGTGGTCATCACATTGTAATAGAGTTTAGCCGTGTACATTGAACAAACCCTGGATAGAAGGTTGATGAAGCGTAGGAGACTAGGATGGCTTTTTCAATTGTAACTGGGGAAACCGTGGTGATAGAGAAAAAGGAGTAAGAGCAAATACAGAAGATGGAGGAGGGAACCATTTTGTTGTTGGTGTTGTTAGCTGTCTCTGAATGTGTGTTCAGAAGGTTTTATTTAAAAAGCACTTAAATTGATGATGTCATGATCTAGCTATACTTGTTGAAACTTGTTAAGAAAGACAGTCTCTTGCATGCAGTCTTTCAGTCCCAGCTTGGCCCCTGGGAGGCCTCTGGCCTGGAGTACATCCCTTACCAAGAGATAGGGAACCCACACTACCTTGCTGGGCTTATTACTTTGTGTGGGAATATCTTTCCCTGTGTCAAACTCAGTGCACTCCTTTGTTCTGCCGAAAGACACGCTTCAATGGCCCTCAGGCACACCTCGAATTTTCTGTATTTCATATCCTCTGGGGGAAAGATTGGGGTCCTTATACTGCAGCAAAAATTGGGATGCGTGCAGTCACGCTGCCTGTGATAGCTATGGAATAGATTTGTTGGCCGAGGGGAACTAGTGCATTGCAAAGGATTGGAATTTGTGTATACTTTCTTCCTTTTCTTGCTACAAATAAATACGGTACCACTGGGACTGGTGTGTGTATTATCTGTTCTCAGCAACCTTTAATATTGCACTAGTGTCTTCCCTGGGTGTCACTTATTTGCCTTTTAAGCTTGGCTGCACTTGTGTTATACTCTATCGAGCACAGCCTGTCCACCCAGTGGATGGTGAAACAAAGGTTTTCCATCTCAAGCTTCAATAAGGATTGTGCTATGGTTTGGAGGTAGGAAGGGAATTACAATTATTATTCATCCATTAGTACTGATTACCATTAAGAATGGATAGTCTGGCAAATAGCTGGTCTATCAGCTATTTGCTACTTCTATGTTTTGCTTAGGTCACAGAACATTGGTCAATCTAGCATCAGTTCAGTTGACTGATTTGTGCCTTTGGCACAAACTTTTTAGATGGACCACGTAGCCATTCCTCTCTTGGGTCTCATACTCTCCCTCTCAAGATTTTTTTCCAGGGTTAACAGGTGAGTCTCCTCCCTGCTCTGGATCCCCAGACTTCTCCTATTTCACATTTAGAGGAATCTCCAATCCACTTCCTCGTGTAAGCTCTACTTTCCCTATCTTTTTTCATATTTGACATTGATTACCATTAAAACTAGAATCTGAATCATTACCAACAACTGTATTACCTATTTTTCCTTGAACCAAAGGCATGATGTTTAAAACATTCCATGAAGAAAGGGGCAGTATGTCTAGTATGGCAAAGAAGGAGGAGAGTAACAAAAGAGTTGTGCATATTAAAATTATTTAAACATTCTTATTCTGCCAAATTTGTATATAAGTGTGCATATTACTTTCAATAATTACAGAGATATAAATGGGTCTTAAAAATAGCAAAAAACCATTTTGTCAAGTTGGAGTCAAGGAAGTATGGAAATTCTCCCCATTTTAAGTGTTCTTTAATTTTTGGCCTTTCTGTGGTTGAATTTATATTAACAAAGATAATTGGATATTAAGGCAATTAATCAGAAGGCTCAGCTTAAAAATAGCAGTTGAAAAATAAGTGAAATTTCCAACCGAATTCTACAGTTTGGTCTTTATAAAGAAAAGATTGATTAGGTAGATGCTGAACCCTTTTCTTTACTCTTTAGAAAAGATTGTTCTCTAATTGTCACTGTATGTGAAGTAAAATGAAGATAGATAATACAAATATCCTGATTGACCAAAAGATTAAAATTGTGAGTCTTCCAAGAAATACGTGAGGATTCAAGAATATCTTATTGCAGTTTATTTTTTTCCGACTGTTTTTTTTTCAGCCACCATCTTCTAATAACGCACAACTACATCTTTTCTTGTTAGAACATGTTATCCAGCACTTTTTGATTACATGTTCTCAGATAATAGCTGGGGCAGATTGACCAAAGGAGAGCAATTTCTTTAATCAGGATAACATAATGATTCTATCACAAACTTTAGATAGGACTATGGATATTACCAATTTTTTTTTCTGGTCTATTAATAACATTGTATCTTTAGTAGAATTGAAGACAGGACCTTCTGTAGGTCTCAATACAACTTTATAAATGGCCATAACAATGCCTTTCGAATCAAATCCATTTGCTGTTCTACAGAAAAGCAAGTTTTTTAGTAACTTGGCCATAACCTGAGGACAGGGACCCTGCAAATATTAAACAGTGGAATGTAGTGAACAGGAATCTGAAATTTCTGCCTGGCCAAAGCCAGTGGCCTTTGGCTTCTCTCTGTTCTTGAGTCATTTTATGGGAATGAGTTTCTTCATCAGTGAAAAGAGGGTGCTGTCCAACATATTCTGAGGTCCTTTCAGTTGTAAAGTTCTTTGGCTAATTACCTGGAGTCCAAGTGATGCCCTCAATCTGGCTGGTATGTAATAAATATTTGATGTTTATGAACAATGTTTGACTTATGTATGTGGAGAAACACATGCTATATGGAAATACCATGGTGTCTTCAATACATATTATTTTGGGAGCAATGCGATTAAAATGTATGAATTCTTTGTTTACTTAGGTCAAAGAGAAATAGTTGTTTTTTTAAAATAATGTAAACTAAGGGAAAATAAAATACTCAGTATACTAGTTTAAAATATTTTTCAACTAGTGGTTGGAATATGTTAAATGTAAATATGTTAAATAACATTATTTATTTTTATCTTTGATAAGGTGCCAAATAAGTGGTTGGAATATGTTAAATGTAATGAATATATTTAAAAGAAAATGTTTAAGATATCTGAGGTGTTTATACTTTGTGAATACAACCAGTATATTCATTATTTAAAAATATATACTGGACGAAATCAATATTTACATAAGAAAACAGACTGCAGGTTTAAATTTTTCTGTCAATAAGACTATCTAATAGAATCACGTGTCATGTATTTGTATGACCACTAAAATTTGAAATAGAAAAACAGAAAAGTATGCTTTTAGTTAACATGTCTTACATGTATAGAATGAATTGACAACTTTTATGTGTATGAATTACTAATAATAGTTTACATTTTTAATACATGTACTGCTCTAAATAATTACCTATATTTGCTCTTTAGTCCTTTTAACAACCCTATAAGGTCTTTACAATTATTATCATTATCCCCATCTTGCAGGTGAGGAAATTGAGGATCAGAGATGTTCATTAATTTGTGTAAAGGCACACAATCAGTAAGTGGTAGGGCCAAGATTTAAACCCCAGTATTCTGGTTTTATGCTCTTAACCAACTGTAATATTGGTTTTTTGTCATGATCATTTCTGAAAGAATTACTAAATCATGTGAAATGCATTACATCATTTATTTACAAGTTTACTAAGGATAAAATTGACCTTTCCATGTGTTCAAAAAAGTGCATCGTTTTTTCCTTTATCCACATTTACAATTTCTGTTTTTTTATCCTTTGTAAAACTAAGAAGCTGTACTATCAACTTTTTCTTTTGTTTTAATATGAGACCATCATTCGGTTATATGATTTGCTAGCATATATAGGATGCTAGGATATATCAATGCTTTTTTTTATCTCTTGCTTTTAATAGGTAGGGAACCAATTTCTGATGAATTGCTGAACCGAGAGCTATGTTCTCTGTGAAGTTATAAGTAGCCCATATATGTCTCTTTTTATTCTTTAGGAGGCCTTATTTAGTTATGTTAACATCATCTCAGCCCAGAGAGTGTTCCCTCTAGAAATCATCGATCATCTGTTTTAGTCAAGCAGCCGACATTCAATCAATCACATGTTAATATTACTTCACTTCTTATTCAGAGGTCTCAAACATCTATCTCTTTCACTCTCTTTCAAAACCTTAAATGGGACTGACAATTATAATGATGTATCTTGTGATACAAAGCATAAATTGTAAATAAGTCACGGATAGTAGTCACAGAAGAGAAAGAAGGCTGAGAAAAAACCCCAGTCAGATAGTGTGCAATAGTTCCTTCCTTTAGTCAGGGAAATAAATGCTTGTTTGCAATAGAATCTAACTATTATAAGACCCTTTAAGAACAATTCCTGTTGCAAAGTGAGAACATTTGTAGTTCCGTTTAAATAATGTAGCACTTCCAGCCTGTGAAAATAGATAAGCTTCCAGGATTCTTTTTGTGGAAAGATAAGTCACATGAAAAAACAAAAACAAAAACCAAAAAATGCCTTAAAAAATACATTGGTAGACATATCTTTGCAGGAAAACAATTTTTTGGTGCTGGACAAATAGGCATGTGTGTTTGATTTAACGGCTGTGTTTCTGTACTCAACTGAATTTCACAGGGTCACAATGATACATGGTTAGATGAGAAATTATACAGATTCTAGTGTATTATTATTAAAATCAAATTCTGAAAAATTGCAATATTTTGATTTGATCATCTAAAACTTAAGTTGTATCATTTTAGTCTTATCCAAATTCATTCAGAATGTAGATGAAACTGTTCCATGGAAGTTTGACAATTTTTGGTTAAAATTTTGTCTTTCTGAATTGTGTTTATTCTAGAAATCATATTGCTCAGTGCTTTTGCAAGTAGTGAAGAGCATTGTTTAGGAATATAAATCAGTTAGGATGCGTTGTGGAGCGAGTGATTGAAAAATTGGCTTAAGCTGGTTTAAAATAAGAAAATTTATTTTTTGTCAGGGATGGCATCGAGGTGGATTGCTTCAACAGCTCAGTCTTCTCATCAAGGATCCATGTTCGTTGAGCTTCTCCACTCTGCTGCCTACAACATCAGCTTTACACACAGGTTGATTTTCTTTATGATTGTGAGGTAACTGCTATGTGTTTTGTTCTTGTCATGTGTGTGTGTATGTGACACACACACAGAGAGGATTTCTCTGTGAATACGTGAATTAAACTGGGATAATTGAGGAAAGAGGAGAAAGGAAGAAAGGATGCTGGGTGATCATCCATGTCCAACACAGAAAGCAGTGTAACATAATGATAAATATTTTTGGATAGCACATTTTAATAAAGTCTGACTCCACTAGATTAATATTACTTCGAGCAAGATTTAAAACCGTGTTGAAAAAATTCCTGTTTCCTAATTCTTGCTTCCTTTTTGAAATTCAGTTATGATCACTTAACATGGAGACTCTAGATTCTGAATTATACAGCTGCAAACTGGAATATTTATTTATTTATTTATTTAGTACATAAGCATGTGTGAAAGTGGGGAAGGGGCAGAGAGAGGGACAGAGAATCTTAAATAGGCTCCACACTCAGCATAAAGCCATTGTGGGCCTTGATCCCATGACCCTGGGATCAATCATGACCTGAGCTGAAATCAAGAGTTCGGTGCTTAACTGAGCCACCTAGGCACCCCTAGAATTCTTTTTTAAAATATTTATTTATTTATTTATTTATTTAGAGAATGAGAGAGAGAGAGAGAGAGAGAGAGAGACAGAGTCGTCAGGGTAAGGACAGTGACAGAGGGAGAGAGAGAATCCCAAGCAGGCTCTGTGCTCAGCTCAGAGTCTGACATGGGGCTTGATCTCACAACCATGAGATCACTACCTGAGTGGATATTAAGAGTTGTACACTTTACTAACTGAGCCACCCAGGCACACCACCCCCCCCCCCCGCCAGAAGTTTTAAATGTAAACTAATTTTATGAATTTGTGAGCTTTTATTGTATTCACCTCTTATGGCAGAGATTGCTGCTTCTTCTCTCAAGTTTTCGATGGGCCAGAGTTGCTTAGAATAAACACTGCTTAACAGACTCCTTTGCAGCTAGATATAGTCATTGATAAAGGTCTTTGACTTGGATGTGAGTGGAAGTCATGTGTGCAACTTCCAGTTTACACTTTAAAGGGAAAGTATAATATTTGATGGGTGGTAAACACAAGAAAGAAGGAACCTAGACAGCTGGACACTTTAAAGAGAAGATCTTAATGTATCAGCCTAGATACTTAAGTCTGCCTTGTAAGCTAGTTTTAATCTAGGCTGAACTTACATATTAATACAATAGATAGCCAATATTAACATACTATCTAGAAATAAGGGGTGTTTCCTTGTAACTAGAAGCTGGATTACAATCTTCCTGAGTACAAAATAAAATGTACTTCTTATTTTTGAATATTATTAGGAAAAAGTAGTGTTGTATGGAGCTCCTGATATTTTTATTTTGATCTTGTAGTTTTTTTTAATGCACACAGCAGATTTAACTGTTTTGAATGAATTTACTCATTTTAAGGTATCAACATCCAATCACTTCACTTAAAATAATCAAACCGTTTGTGTATACACACACACACACACACACACACACACACACACACACAGAGCATACATCTCCACTGTTTACTGTCTCAAAGCATTTTAACAAGGTATTGCGCTGGCAGAATTAATTAGATCTGAAAACTGGTATAATAAAAGCAATAAAAGCTATAAGAATGCATTAAAATGGAATACCAAAATAATAGAATGTAAGGTTTCTAAAGTTGTATTTGACTAGTCAAATGTTTCTTAATAACTGGATGCATGAGAATACATTGTTCGTTATAATATTAAAGGAATGTAATGAAATGGAAATTGAGGCAATAGAGAATTCAGTATGCACAATTATTTTAAATTTAAAATCTTCCCCATAATGAACATAGCTAAAAACATAGAAGACAAATGATAGAGAAATTAGAAGCAATTATCAAAGGAATTCTCAGCAGAAATTTCTAATTTAAATTAAAGCCTATGATTAAAAATCTGCCTCTTTGTCCTTCTCCACTCTTCCCACAATCCACTACTACAGCACCTTGTAACTTAATTTCTTTTCCTCAAAGGCACTCATGCTCTGATCCATAACAAGAATGAACATATCAAATTTATGTCTTTCTGGCTTCTGCTTCTATATGGGCTAATACTTAATTTTAAAAAGAACAAAGATGGAAATATTATTGAACAGTGGCCATGAAAAACAGAATTATTTTTCGCCTACATAACTCCATTAATTTTGTGAATGAAAAGGAGAAACTTTTCAAATTCTTTTTGATTGATATTTGAAATACAGCATGGTGTATTTTGGTAACTGGAGCTGACTTAAAACTATTTAGGTATCCCAAACATTAAAAAGATTATAGTGCATCATCTCCAGATACAATTCATTTATTCATTCAAAACTGATTTTGAACATCTGCTCAGGTATTGTTCTAGGTGCTGGAGACAAACAGTAAAATAATATTACTTGTTCTTATTATGTTTGTATTCTGGTGATTAAAATCAATACTATATCATAAAACAAGTATGGGGCAATTCAACATAGTTGTATTTTTTGATGAAACCTATTATGATTCTTTGGGAAATATAAAGTTCCTTATAAATGGTGTTTTTTGTGCATATAATAAATTTCATATTGCCTATTATACACTGTTACCATTATTTGCTGACTGTTTTGTCATTTTTCAGAAATCATTGATAATTAGTTATTTTTAAAGTAGTTATTAAAAACTCTTCATCTAATCTTTTTGTCTTTCCCTTTGGATGGAATTGCATTTTATAAAAGATCCAAAATGACCATATAAAAAACTAGAGAAACTTGAAGTGATTTTAAAAGTCGAAATAATCAGTTGTGGGTTTTTTGTTTTGTTTTGTTTTGTTTTTCTATTTATACCCAAGTTACTTAGCATATAGTGCAATAATGATTTCAGGAATAGAATTCAGTGATTTATCCCCTACATATAACACCCACGGCTCAACTCATCCCACGTGTTTTCCTTAATGCCCCTTGCCCATGTGGTCCATGCCCCCACCCACAACTCCTCTACCAACCCTCATTTTGTTCTCTATTTTTAAGAGTCTCTTATGTTTGTGACCCTACCTGTTTTTATATTATTTTTGCTTCCCTTCCCTTATGTTCATCTGTTTTGTATCTTAAATTCCACATATGAGTGAAGTCATATGATATTTTTCTCTCTCTGACTAATTTCATTTAGTGTGATAACCTCTAGTTCCATCCACATAGTTGTAAGTGGCAAGATTTCATTTGCTGAGTTTTGATTGCTGAGTAATACTCCATTGTGTGTGTGTGTGTGTGTGTGTGTGTGTGTGTGTGTAATGTCCTTATCCATTCATCTGTCAACGGACATTTGGGCTCTTTCCATACTTTGGCTATTGTCAGCAGCACTGCTATTGTCAGTAATGCATGTGCCCTTTTGAAATGTCACTCTTGTAACCCTTGGGTAAATACCTACTAGTGCAATTGCTGGGTAGTAGGGTAGTTATATTTTTATTTTTGAGGAACCTCCATATTGTTTTCCAGAGTGGATGCACCAGTGTGCATTCCCACTAGCAGTGCAAAAGGGTTCCTCTTTCCCCACATCCTCGCCAACGTCCATTGTTGCCTGAGTTGTTAATTTTAGCCATTCTGTCAGGTGTGAGGTGGTATCTCCTTGTCGTTTTGATTTGTTCCCCGAGGATGAGTGATGTAGAACATTTTTTCATGAGTCTGTTGGCCATCTGAATGTCTTCTTTGGAAAAGTGTCCATTCATGTCTTTCACCCATTTCTTCACTGGATTAATTGTTTTCTGGGTGTTGAATTTGATAAGTTCTTTATAGATTTTAGATACGAACCCTTTATCTGATATGTCACTTGAAAATATCTTCTCCCATTCCATCAGTTGCCTTTTAGTTTTGATGAGGTCCTAATAGTTCTCTCCAGAGACATGTTGAGTAAGAAGTTGCTGCAGCTGAGGTCAAAGAGGTTTTTGCCTGCTTTGTCTTCTAGGATTTTGATAGCCTCCTGTCTTACATTTAGGCCTTTCATCCATTTTGAGTTTATTTTTGTGTATGGTGGAGGAAAGTGGTCCGATTCATTCTTCTGCACGTCGCTGTCCAATTTTCCCAATACCATTTGCTGAAAAAGACTGTCTTTGTTCCATTGGATATTCTTTCCTGCTTTGTCAAATATTAGTCCGCCATACGTTTGTGGTCTATTTCTGGGTGATCTATTCTGTTCCATTGATCTAAGTGTCTGTTTTCGTGCCAGTACCATACTGTCTTGATGATTACAGCTTTGTAATACATCTTGGAGTCTGGAATTGTGATGCCTCCAGCTTTGGTTTTCTTTTTCAGGATTGCTTTGGCTATTTGGGGTCTTTTGTGGTTCCATACAAATTTTAGGATTGTTTGTTCTAGCTCTGTGAAGAATGCTGGTGCTATTTTGATAAGGATTGCATTGAATATGTAGATTTGGGTAGTATAGATATTTTAACAATATTTGTTTCTCCAATCCATGAGCATGGATCATTTTTCCATTTTTTTGCATCTTCTTCAATTTCTTTCATAAGCTTTCTATAATTTTCAATGCATAGATTTTTTACCTCTTTGGTTAGACTTATTCCTAGGTATTTTAGGGGTTTGGTACAAGTGTAAATGGCATTGATTCCTTGAATTCTCTTTCTGCTGCTTCATCATTGGTGTATAGAAATGCAACAAATTTCTGTGCATTGATTTTATATCCTGTGACTTTGCTTAACTCATGAATCAGTTCTATCAGTTTTTTGGTGGGATCTTTTGGATTTTCCACATAGAGTATCATGTCATCTGCAAAGAGTCAAAGTTTGACTTCCTCCTTGCCAGTTTGGTTACATTTTATTTCTTTGTGTTGTCTGAATGCTGAGGCTAGCACTTCCAACATTATGTTGAATAACAGTGGTGAGAGTGGACATCCTTGTCGTGTTCCTGACCTTAGGGGGAAAGTTCTTAGTTTTTCCCCACTGAGGATGATATTAGTGGTGGGTCCTTTGTATATGGCTTTTATGATCTTGAGGTATGATCCTTCTATCCCTATTTTATTGAGGGTTTTTATCAAGAATGGATGCTGTATTTTGTCAATTTCTATCTCTGTATCTATTGAGAGGATCATGTGGTTCCTATTCTTTCTTTTATTAATTTGTTGTATCACATTGATTGATTTGTGACTATTGAACCAGCCCTGCATCCCAGGAATAAGTCCCACTTGATCGTGGTGAATAATTCCTTTAATGTATTGTTGGATCTGTTTGGCTGATTTTTGCATCCATGTACATTAGGGAAATTGGTCTGTAGTTCTCCTCTTTAGTGGGGTCTTTGTCTGGTTTTGGAATGAAGATAATGGTGGCCTCATGAATGAGTTTGGAAGATTTCCTTCCATTTCTATTCTCTGGAACAGTTTCAAAAGAATAGGTGTTAACTCTTCTTTAAATGTTTGGTAGAATTCCCCCAGAAAGCCATCAGGCCCTGGACTCTTGTTTTTTGGGAGATTTTTGATTACTAATTCAATTTCTTTACTGGTTATGGGTCTGTTAAAATTTTCTATTTCATTCTGTTTCAATTTTGGTAGTTTATATATTTCTGGGAATTTATTTATTTCTTCCAGATTGCCCAATTTATTGGCATATAATTGCTCATAATATTCTCTGATTATTGTTTGTATTCCTGCAGTGTTGGTTGTGATCTCTTTTCTTTCATTCTTGATTTTATTTATTTGGATCCTTTCCTTTTTCTTTTCTTTTCTTTTCTTCTTTTAATATAATTTATTGTCAAGTTAGCTAAAATACAGTGTATAAAGTATGCTCTTGGCTTCTTGAGTAGTTTCCCATCATTCATCACTTATATACAATACCCAGTGCTCATCCCAACAAGTGCCATCCTCAATGCCCAATGCCTATTTTCCCCTCCCCACACCCCCCATCAACACTTAGTTTGTTTTCTGTATTTAAGAGTCTCTTATGGTTTGCCTCCCTGTTTGAAACTATTTTTTCCCCTTCCCTTCCCCTATGATCTTCTGTTAAGTTTCTCAAATTCCACATATGAGTGAAAACATATGTTATCTGTCTTTCTCTGACTGACTTATTTCACTTAGCATAATACCCTCCAGTTCCATCCACGTTGTTGCAAATGGCAAGATTTCATTCTTTCTCATTCGTGATTTTATTTATTTGGGTCCTTTCCTTTTCCTTTTTGCTCAGATTGGCTAGGGGTTTATCAATTTTGTTAATTCTTTCAAAGAACAAGCTCCTGGTTTCATTGGTCTGTTCTACTGTGTTGTTTTGTTTTTTATTTCGACAACATTGATTACTGCACTAATCTTTATTATTTCCTATCTTCTGCTAGTTTTATTTGCTGTTCTTTTCCTAGCTGTTTAAGGTGTAATGTTAGCTGGTATATCTGAGACCTTTCTTCCTTCTTTAGGAAGGTCTAGTTTGCTATCTACTTCTCTCTTATGGCCGTCTTTGCTGCATCCCAGAAGTTTTGGGCTATGGTGTTATCATTTCCATTGGCTTCCATGTACTTTTTAATTTCCTCTTTAACTTTTGGTTAACAAATTCATTCTTTGGTAAGATGTTCATTAATCTCCAAGTATTCATTGTCTTTCTAAATTTTTTCTTGTGGTTGATTTTGATTTTCATAGCATTGTGTTCTAAAAATATGCACGGTATGATCTCAGTCTTTTTGTGCTTGTTGAGGGCTGATTTGTGTCCCAGTATATGATCTATTCTGGAGAATGTTCCATGTGCATTTGAGAAGAATGTGTATTCTGCTGCTTTAGAATGAAGTGTTCTGAATAGATCTGTTAAGTCCATCTGGTCCAGTGTGTCATTCAAAGTCATTGTTTCCTTGTTGATTTTCTGCTTAGATGATCTGTCCATTGCTTTAAGTGGGGTGTTAAAGTCCCCTACTATTATGGTATTATTATCAATGAGTGTCTTTATGTTTGTGATTAACAGATTAATATATTTGGATGTATACATGTTGGGGGCATAAATGTTTACAATTGTTGGATCTTGGTGGATAGACCCCTTAATTATAATATCATGCCCTTCTTCATCTCTTGTTATATTTATTTTAAAATCTAGATTGTCTGATATAAGTATGGCTACTCTGGCTTACTTTGGCAACCTTTAGCATGACAGATGGCTCTCCATCCCCTTACTTTCATTCTGAAGGTGACTTTAGGTCTGAAATGAGTTTCTTGTAAATAGCACATAGATGGATCTTATTCTCTTAACCATTCTGGTATTCTCTGTATTTTGATTGGAGCATTGAGTCCACTGACATTTAGAGTGAGTTCTGAAAGATCTGAGTTTAGTGCTATTGTGTTGTCTGTACAGTTGGAGTTTCTGGTGGTGCTCTCTGGTCCTTTCTAGTATTTGTTTTTGGTCTTTTTTGTTTTGTTTCATATTTTCTGCCCTCAGAGAGTCCCCCTTAAAATTTCTTGCAGGGCTGGTTTAGTGGTAACAAACTCTTTTAGTTTTTGTTTTTCTGGGAAACTCTTTATCTCTCCTTCTATTTTGAGTAACAACCTTGCTGGATAAAGAATTCTTGACTGCATATTTTTCCAATTCAGCGCGTTGAATATATCCTGCCACTCCTTTCTGGCCTGCCAAGTTTCTGTGGATAGGTGTGCTGTGAACCTAATCTGTATTCTCCTGTAGGTTAAGGACTTTTTTTCTCTTGCTGCTTTCATAATTCTTTTCTTATCTGGGTATTTTGTGAATTTGACTATGATATGCCTTGTTGATGGTTGTTTTTGTTGAATCTAATGGGAGTTCTCTGTGCTTCCTGGATTTTGATGTCTGTGTCTTTACCCACGTTAGGAAGTTTTCCACTATGATTTGCTCACTTAAAACTTCTACCCATTTTCTGTCTCTTCATCTTCTGGGACTTCCATAATTTGGATGTCATCCCTTTTTAATGAGTCACTGAGTTCTCTAATTCTTATATTGTGATCTTTTACCTTAGTTTCCCTCTTTTGTTCTGCTATATTGTTCTCCATAAATTTTTCTTCTATATCGCTGTTTTGCTGCTCTGCTTCATCTATTCTTGCCCCCATGGGATCCACTCGAGATTGCATCTCAATTATAGCATTTTTAATTTCATCCTGACTAGATTTTACTTCTTTTATCTCTGCAGAAAGGGATACTATGCTTTCTTCTCATTATTATAATAAAATATTTATTATATATTAAGGAAGTAAAATTTGGAGGAAGAAAAAAATTAATAAAATTATAAATAAAGTTAAAAAATTTAAAACAACACAAAAATCAAATAAAGGAGGCTCAATCTTAGGCGTGTTTTGGTCTGGTTGTTGAAATAAGCTTGGTAGAATAGAGAAAAAATAGAAAGAAAAGAACAGAAAAAAAAAGAAAAAAGTAAGAAAACATTTAAAATTAAAAATATATATAAGAAAATAGAATAAAATGAAATGAAGAAAGTAAAATATAATAAAAAATTTAAAAAATTATAGTAATAAAAATTTTAAAATTTTTATAAAAACAGAAAATAAAAATAAATGTTTTCTCCTTCTGTATCCAAGAATAAGAAAAGAAAAGAAAAGAAAAAAAAAGAAAAGAAAATAGATGGACCAGTGAACAGAATGAAATCTGAATGAAATTACATCCATTTTCCCCTAGAAGTCATACTATGAAGCACTTCCTAGTCTGTACACTAAGCAAGCCGGGAGTGCTTGGTTGGTGCAGTTGGAAGGGGCTTGGTGTAATGGCTCTGTGCTCCACTAGTTAGCGCTGCTTAGCTTACTGGGGCTGATAGGTGTGGTTCACGTGTGCAAGCATGTGCATGCGTGGGAGAGGTGAAAATGACCTCACCTAGCTTCCCAGTCTCTAGCACCAGAGTTCTGCGCTCTCACCGACTGGCAATCAAGCACCCCTCCTTTGTCTCTGGCTTCTGTCCAGTCCCTGCTTCTACACTGTCTGTGTCCAAGCCATCAGCCTTCCAGGCAGCACCTCCATCCCAAATTTTATCTCAGATGGTGTTTCCAAGCCCCTTACTTTTGAGGGCTCTGCAGCTTGGATCCAGTCTGACCCTCTGGGGGAGGGTCTTGCAGGTGCTGGCTTGCATCTGGGAACATTCAGGCAATTGCCCTGCTGTTGAGGCTCAGAGATTGTGGCCGGGTGCCTGCTTGCCCCAGAAAAAGTTTGCGTGATCACACAGCAGCAGCAGTTCAGGATTATAGTAAATCACAACACACAACTGGTACCAGGTTTCACTGCACCCTAGTGTCTTTGTTCCAACACCAGCAAACGTGGCTGTTCTCTGGGGTCCGCTGGGACCTTTGCCTATGTGGTGGCCGTAAGGCCTCTACCAAATGACCTCCTAGCAGGGAAACTGCTTCTCCTCCGGTGGAGCACAGATCCCTCGGACCTCACTGTCTGCTCCTGGGAATTCGCCTTTCCCACTAGAGCACTGCCAGGTATTAAATTCCAGAATTTCTGACTCTGTGCTCTCCTGTTTATAGAGTCCTAATGGTATTGAAACCCTCTCCTTTATCCTTTCTCCCTTTCTTGTTCAGTCACTTGTGGATGTTTCCACTCTTTCTCTTTCTCTCCAGCTATTTTTTGGGGGAGTGCTTTTCCTGTATTCTCCCCCATTTCTCTGTCCTCTCTCTGCAAAGACAGCTCCCTTCCCTCCACGGCTTCTCTCTTCCCCAGTTCACCTCTCTGCATTGTGTACCTGCTGAGTTCTGTGCCTCAGATTATGCAGATTGTTGTGTTAATCCTCAGATCAATTTTCTAGGTGTGCAAAATGGTTTGGTGCTGATCTAGCTGTATTTCAAAGGTGAGAGAGGCAGAGAATTTCCATGCTGCTCTGCCATCTTGGCCCCTCCCTCAGCAATTGTGTTTTTTGGGAAGATTCTGTTAATCAATTTTGTTGGGGATTCTGCATTTTTATATTTACATAATTCAGTGTATACTTTAGGGGGAGATATCAGAGAACTTTTCAATGTGATATTTTGTACATACAAAATAATCTATGTAATATAAAGCCACATTATTAACCATACAGTAAAAAATAGCAAGAATGTAACATTCTATTTAAAAGCTAAACTATTGTTAATATTATTTTATATGAATACTTTACAGGACAAATACTTGTTTTTGGAGGTTTTTTTCAGTTCATGTCCGCCTTATATTTTAACTGCCATCTGTACAATATTGTCAGCATTAACTTGAGAAATATTTAGCTATTTTCTCCTTTTTAAATGCCGAAGTTACATTTTATTTTGTGACAATTCCAAATGTATGAATATATGGCAAGAACAATATAAATAACTTTTTTAAAGGAAGTATAATTGGAATACAGTATCACATAAGTTTCATGTGTAGTACACAGTGATTTGAAGGTTATATATAATATGAAATGATTACCATAATAAATCTAGTTACTGGTTGTCACCATACAAAGTTAGCACAATATTGTTGACTATATTCTCCATGATGTACACTACACCCCCAGGATTTATTTGTTTTATAATTGGGAGTTTTTACCTTTTCACCCATTTCTCCCCCCCCCCCCCCCCCCCCCCCCCCCCCGCCCAGCCTCTTCTCCTCTGGCAACCATTAGTCTGTTCTCTGTATCTATGAGTCTGGCTTTGTTTTGTTTATTTTGTTTATTAGATGAGTGAAATTATATTTGTTTTTCTCTGAGTTATTTCCCCTAGTATAAAACCCTCAAGATCCATCCATATTACTGCAAATGGCAAGATTTCATTCTTTTTTTATGTCTGGCTAATATTTCATTGTACATACATACCACATCTTCTTTATCCATTCGTCTATCGCTGGCTACTTAGGGTGCTTCCATATTTTAGCTATTGTAAATAATACTTCAATGAACATAGGGGTGCGTATATTTTTTGAGTTAGTGTTTTCATTTTCTTGAGATGAATACCCATGAGTGGAATTACTGGATCTTGTGGTAGTTCCATTTTTAATTTTTGAGGAATCTTCATATTGTTTTCCATAGTGGCTGCACCAATTTACATTCCCACCAACAGTGCATAAGTGTTCTTTTTTCTCCAATTTCTTGGTAACATTTACTTTTTATCTTTTTTATTTTAGCCATTCTCACAGGTGTGAAGTGATGTTTCATTGAGATTTTGTTTTGTATTTCCCTGAGGATTAGTGATGTCGAGCATCTTTTCATGTGTCTTTTGGCCATCTCTATGTCTTCTTTGTAAAAATATCTTTTCAGATATCCTGCCTATTTTTTAATTGGACTGTTTTTCTTTCCTTTTGCTATTGAGTTGTATGAGTTCTTTATATATTTTGGATATTAGATCTTTATCAGATATAGCATGTGAAAATATTTTCTCCCATTCAGTAGGTTGCCTTTTCATTTTGTTGATGGCTTCCTTTGCTATGCAAAAGCCTTTTAGTTCCAATAGTTTAGTTCATTTTTGCTTTTTTCACACTTGCTGATGGAGTCAGGTTCAAAAAATAAAAGTCACTAAGACCAATAATAAGTTGCTTATCACCTATGTTTTCTTCTAGAAATTTTACAGTTTAGATCTTCCATTCAAGTCTTTAATCCATTTTGACTTAAATTTGTACAGAGTGTAAGATAGTGGTCTAGTTTCATTGTTCTGTATGTGGCTATCCAGTTTTCCCAATGCTATTTAAAAGACTGTATTTCCTGTTGTGTATTCTTGCTTCCTTTTCTGTAGATTAATGTATCATATATGTGTGCGGTTATTTCTGGACTCTATTTGTTCAATGTACCTGCTTTTGTCCCAGTACCAGACTGTTTTGAACTACAGTTTTGTAGTTTGAAATCTGGGAGCACGATATCTCCAGCTTTGTTCTTTCAAGATTGCTTTGGTTATTCAGGGTTGAAGCTTATGCTTATTTCTTCTAGTTGTGTGAAAAATGCCATTGGTATTGTGATAGGGATTTCATTGAATCTGTAGATTTCTTTGGGTAGTAAGGACATTTTAACAACATTAATTGTTCCAGTTGTGATCATGGGCTATCTTTTCATTTATTTGCATTTTCTTCAGTTTCTTTTCTTAAAATTTTGCAGTTTTTATTATACAGATCTTTTACTTTCAGCTAAGTTTATTCCTAAGTGTTTTATTGTTTTGATATCATTGTGAATGGCATAGTTAAAATTTTTTCAGGTGTTTTATCTTTAGCATATAGAAACACAACTGATTTCTGTATGTTGATTTTGTATCCTGCAACGAATGCCATTTTATTAATTGTTTGATGGCTTTTTTGCTGTCCCTTGTTCCTTTCTTCCTCTTGCTGCCATCCTTTGTGAAATGATTTTCTGTAGTGCTATGCCTTAATGCTGTTTGCTTTATTTTTTGTGACTCTAATGTAGGCTTTTCCTGTTTAGTTACCATGAGGCTCATATCAGACACTACATAACAGTCCATTTTATGCTGCTAGCAAATTAACGTCAGTGCATATATAACTCTACCCCTTTACTCCCCCTTTTATGTTCTTAATGTCACAATTTAACTATTTTTATGTTGTTTATTCATTAACAAATTATTGTAGCCATAGTTATTTTCAATACTTTCACATTTAAACTTTATACTCAAGTGGTGAATATGCCACCATGTTATACCAGAGCACAGTATTGAGGTATTATAAATTTGATTATCTACTTACCACTATCAAAGTGTTGTATATTCTCATATGTTTTCATGTTACTTGGTAACATCCTTTCATTACAGCTTGAGGAACTCTTTTAAAGACACCCTGGTAAAGTATTCTTGGTTGGCAGGTTTTTTTTCTTTCTTTTTTTTTTTTTTCCTTTTCGTACTTTGAGTATATCATACTTTTTTCCAGCCTGTAAGATTTCTACTGAAAAATCTGCTAATAGCCTTATGGAGGTTCCCTTGTAAGTTATAAACTTTTTTCTCCTGTTGCTTTTAAGATTCTTTATTTGTCTTTGTTCACATTTGATTGTAATGTGTCTTTGACAAGGTCTCTTTTAGTTGATTTTGTTTGATCGTGTACAAGCTTCATGAACTTGGATATCCAAGTTCTCCCCCGATTTAGGAAGTTCTCAGCCATTATTTCTTTAAATAAGTTTTCTTTCTCCCTTTTTTGTCTTTTCTCCTTCTGGGACTCTAATAATTCCTAAATTTGTCCTTCTTATAAGTTTCATAGATCAAGTAGGCTTTCTTCTCTCCTTTTCATTCTTTTTTCATTGTTTTCCTCTGAGTGGATAATTTTAAAGTCTGGTCTTCAATCTCATAGATTGTTTCCTCTGCTAAATGAAGTCTGATGGTCACCATCAACAATATCCAAAGTGTAGAAAGAGCTCAAATGTCCATAAACTGATTAATGGATAAAGAAGATGCGCACACACACACACATACACACATATACATATATATACATACACATACAATGTAATACTACTTGGCGATCAAAAAGAATGAAATCTTGCCATTTGCAACAATGTGGGGGGAACTAGACTGTATTATGCTAAGCAAAATAAATCAGTCAGAGAAAGGCAAATATCATATGATTTCATTTATGTGGAATTTGGGAAACATAATTGATGGTACTGCTTTACTACTGCATTTTTCATTTCATTCATTGTGTTCTTAAGCTCCAAAATTTGTTTGATTCTTTTTTATGATTTCTTTGATCTCTATGTTAAACTTCCCATTTTTCCTCCTGTATTGTTTTCTTGATGTCATCGGATTGTCTGCCTGTGTCTTTTTGTAGCTCATGGAGCTTCCTCAAAATAGCTATTTTGAAATCTTTGGTAAGTTGCAGAAGTCTCTAGTCAGTGACCAGACGATTGTGATTCTTTGGTAGTATTCCTTGATTTTTTGTGTTCTTTGAGGTTTTGCATTGTTTTCTTCACATTTGAAGTAGCAGTTACCTTCTCTAGTTTTTACTGTCTCTAGAAAGAGATACATTCTGTTAACCCTGCTGAGATTCTGAGGTTATCTAGAAATTCTGTGGGTACACCTGCTTCATGCTTCTTGCTTCATCTTGTGGCAGAATTCTTAAGCTGATATGCCTTCTCTGGAACAGCAATATACAAGGCTCAGTGCTGACCACCCTTTTTGTTTCCCCAGAGGTGTGGTTAAGGCTCAAGTCTGTGGTTTCTTCTGGCCTGCAGATTCAGCTGACTTACTGTGCTTGCTCACTAGTTTGACAAAGCTCACTCATACTGCTGTTGGAAGCATACACAGGGAGCTGGCTGCAGGATGGGGGTATGTGTGATACCCCCATCACACTGTGGAGCACTGTGGGTGCCTGTGGGCCATTTGGGGGATCTGAGATATTCCCAGCAGCTCATAGAAGCCCTTCTTGATGGAATGAGTGATCCAGTTAGCATCCACATCCCTTTGATGTTCTCTGAGAGTTCTATCTGTCACTTTCCCCACCTCATATAAGCCGTGATTTGCTACTCTTGATGGCTAGAGAGTGAAATGAGCCTCTTTGGCAGTGTCCCACACATCTGGGGAAGCTGGGTGCTCACTCACACACTCTCCCTTTTCCCCTGGGAAAAATCATGGGCCCAGGAAAAACTCTTGGCCCTAAGCTATGCCATCTTAGGGCAAGAGTAATATAAAGTCAAATTCTTCCTCTTACCCACCCCAGGGTATCCAAACTCATATATATATATATATATATATATATATATATATATATATATATATTATTTGTTTTTGTTGTTCCATTGGAGTGCTATAACTTCTCTAGAAACCGGACTTCCACAGAGGCTCTCTCATCCATGAGCGATTATCTAAGTCATTGTTCTCTAGGGGCTCCTGGACCGTGGCTGACTATGAGATATACTAAAGGTAGTTATTTATTTTCTCTTATAAATGACTATTTTAATTTCTAGCTTGATTCTGGAATTTTTGGTAGAGACTCTAAAAAAATCCACAAATAACGATTATTGTGAAACTTTTTCCCTATGCTATAAAAATATTTTTTATTTTGCTTTATTTTTACATCACCTAAGTCCTCAAGAAAACTGTTCAGTATATTGATGATAGAGGCTATTGATACTGATATTGATACTGACTTTAGACAGAAATCCTTGTGTGTTTTATTAAGACAAATGTTTATTCTTTATTTTTATATACTTAAAAATATTAAGGAATTTTCATTCTATCCTAATTTATTAAAGACATTTAAAAATTAAGACTACCTGTTCGAGTTTATAAAATATATTTGTAGCATCGATATCCATAACTAACTGTATAGCTTTTCTCCCCTTATCTCTTCATGTAATGCATTTCTTTAAAAAATTTTTTTTAACGTTTATTATTTATTTTTGAGAGAGAAAGGGACAAAGTGCTAGTAGGGGAGAGGCAGAGAGAGAGGGAGACACAGAATCCAAAGCAGGCTCCAGGCTCTGAGCTGTCAGCACAGAGCCTGATGCGGGACTTGAACCCACGAACTGTGAGGTCATGACCCACGCTGAGGTCAGATGTTTAACCGACTGAACCACCCAGGCGCCCCATGCATTTCTTTTTTTGATGAACTCATGCAATTCACCTGTAAAACTACCTGAAACTGGTTAATTTTAGGGACTATATATTTTACAAATTCTTCAATTACTTTTATGTAATTTTATCTTCTGATACTTTAGTCACTTATTTTCTTAAAAACATCTATTTTCAAGTATTGGTATACCATATCATATAAGATTTATTTCATAGTAGCAGTGAGGTAATGTCAGCTTTACTGCCACAGAGAATAGGAACAATATCTTAATTATTTCTAATTCCTTTAGAGACTTAGAATAGTGCCTTGCATATTGTGGGCGCTTAATGACTGTGTTATATTTGAGGTATAGTCTGAAAAAAGAATTATAGTGAAAATTTACCACTTTTGAACCTCTACACTTGCATAAATCTTAGAATAGGAAAATGAATTTCTGTTGACAAAGTTTTAATACTTAACGTATTTAGGGTATATAAAATATGTTAGAGAATATACATTTATTATAGCAAATGAAGTATAAAGATGCTGGTCTTACTTAAAGGTAATTATGTGAAAAAAGTAGCATTCAAAAGGTATAAAAAACTGTTCCATATTTTCAGTATATAATTAACCATCTTTACATTTATTCAGAAAAGAAAGTAATAAACCACTTGTAAATAATGGTAGTCTTGCATTCTATATACTTACATGTCAATAATCTGAACATAAATTTTCTCCAGTTCTTAGTTACGCAAGTTTTTTTTGAGATGGTGCAGAGACAGGTATCATTACCATAGCTGCAGTTCCATTTTCTAAGGATGTAAATGTACTAATGTAAAACATGGAGGAAAAATGAAGTTCCACTACTATTGAAAACTATAGTGCATGGAAATTAAATCAATATGTGGCTTTTCAAAACAACATGGTGACAGCTGAGATGTGACATCTGAGTGCATTCCAGGAAAGACACAAAAGTAGTAGGTGTCTATTAAAATATCAATCACAGGTAGAGGAATAAGAACATATCCTTTCCACATTTTGATTGCCTGATGTTCTGTCCTTTGGTTTCTTGGGATTAATAACACCAGTAAGGAGGAGGCTTTTGTAAAAATGAGTAAATAGGACAGACTTTAAGAAAATATAGAGTGCTTTTCCTCTATTACTTGAAATTGACTTAGCTTTACTTTGTAAACTTTTGAGCAACTGTAGTGATATGCTCACATGTCATCTAGGTTAATTTACTACTCAATAACGAGTGCCAGTGATAACAACTTCCTTATGAGGACAATTAAGGTATTTAATGATGCCATAGATAAACCATGAAAGAAAACATATATCTAGGTATTAAATAGGAAGAAGTAAACTCGGCCCTCAATTTTGAGAAGCTTAGATGATGTCAGTACGTATCTTACGAACAAATGCCCATCGTCCTTTCAAAGGCTGTAGTGCATGATAAAAGAGTGAGGAAAAAAGGGTCAGAGAACAATTCAGTTACTATAAGACAAAGGATAATAGTAAAAACTAACAGCAGAGTATAATTTGTCCAAAACAGCTTCTAACTGAATTGTATCCTTAACAGGACTGATTTTTTTTTTTTTTTTTTTTTTTTTTTTTAAATGCTGTTTATTTTTGGGAGAGAGAGAGAGAGAGAGAGCGATATTGCAAGCAGGGGAGGGGCAGAGAGAGGGAGACACAGAATCCTAAGTGGGCTTCAGGCTCTGAGCAGTCAGCAGAAATCCCAAGGCAGGGCTTGAACCCACAAACCTTGAGATCATGACCTGAGCTGAAGTCAGACCCTTAACTGACTGAGCCACCCAGGCACCTCTTAACAGTACTGACTTAAGAGGAATGTCAATAAAAAAAATCATCTAGGATCTTTGTAATAAAAGATTTAGTCAAATGTTATGCACAATTGGCATACTTTTAAGGCATCCTAGGGTATTTAGTAAGTTTGTATCAAGATGTATGCACACTAAGGTATAAGATAGTTCCTAAATGACATTTGGTTATATTCTGAAAATTTGATGTAAAATGGTTATTTGAAACTTACAATATATTTTTCAAATCAACAATAATTGACCTTTTGTCTTCCACCTAATTCAGAAAATAATTTAGTCCATAATCTAGCTTAAATCTTGTCAAATAGAAAATAGATGAAAACAATTCAGTTATAGAAGTATGAATTAAAACTGAAAACTAAGCTTAAGTAAATAATCATTTCTTATTTACTTTGCATTTTAAATGTGCTCAAGGATAATGAACTTGTTTATAGATTAATTGGAGAAATCTGTAAAGTTTTTGAAAGGAACTTCTGGGCATTTTTATAGATTTTACATGTTTTTTATTATTTATTTTTTAAAGTTATTTATTTTTGAGAGAGAGAGAGAGAGAGAGAGAGAGACCGACCAGGGAAGGGGAACAGAGAGACGGAGACAGAATACCAAGCAGGCTCCATAAGTGTCAGCGCAGAGCCCGATGCGGACCTTGAACTCACGAACTGTGAGATCATAACCTGAGCTGAAACCAAGGGTCAATGGCTTAACCGACTGAGCCACCCAGGTTTCCCTAGACACCTCATTTTAAAGAGCCTCATTTTAACTCAATAACCTCTTTAAAGGCCCTACTTACAAATATAATCGCATCCAAGGTAGTGGGTTTAGGGCTTCAACATATGAATCTGGGAGGTTGTGGGGGGACACGATTCAACCCATTGTATAGCCGTAATATGATTATGGCTAATTTGGATTGGTAGAATTCTTTTAGTACTAATCAAATCACTGTTAAAGAATGGAGAATAAGCAATTGAGGAAAAAAAATGGAGGTGGGAGAGCCATGAGGAGAATATTTTTTAAGTTAGTTGGTAAGAATGGAAATATATTGGGAAATAAGATGTGTGCATGTGCAAAATTAACTGAGTCTAGGGAAGTCTTTACCAGGGAATTAAGTGATGTTAGAGGGATCTGTGAATCAGTGTCCTTTCATAGGTAGGTTGCTGTGTGAAGGGAACAAAAATGAAATGAGCTGAAAACACTCGGTAGGGGTATGGAGGGGAAAGCAGTGTGTGACCTACTATTTACATTCACAAGTAATTCACAGGTTGAACATTCATTATCTTGGAGTTGTAAATTACCTAACATTAAGATATCATCCATTTATATTTATATTGTTTTTAATTATTATGTTATTGACATATAATTGACATACAGCATTATGTTAATTTTAGATATCAACATAATGATTTGATATTTGTATATATGATTACAAAATAATTAACACAATAGTCCAATTAACATGTCACCCTATATAATTATAAAAATTTGTTTTCTTATGATGAGAACTTTCAAGATCCGCTCTCTTAGCTACTCTCAATTTTGTAATACAGTATTATTAACTATAGTCACCACTCAGGCACATACCCAGAATTGGAATTGCTGGATGGTATGGTATTTCTATTTTTAATATTTTGAGAAACCTCCATAAAGTTTGTCATAGTGGCAGCACTAATTTACATTCCCACCAATAGTCACAAGGGTTCTTTCTCCTTTTTCCACATCCTAGCCAACTCTTGTTATTTCTTGTCTTTTTAGTAATAGCGTTCTGACAAGTGTGAGGCGATATCTCATTGTGGTTTTGTTTTGCATTTCTTTGATGAGTAATGATGCTGAACACCTTTTCATGGGTGTTGGACATCTTTATGTCTGCTTTGGTAAAATGCCTATTCAGATCCTCTGTCCGTTTAAATTAGATTATTTTTGAAATGGGTTGTATGAGTTTCTTTTATATTTTTGGATATTAACCTCTTGTCAGATATAACTTGCATTTTTTTCCCTCCCATTTGGTAGGTTGCCTTTTCATTCTGTTGATACTTTTGCTTTGCTGTTCAGAATCTTTTCAGTTTGATGCAGTCCCACTGTTTATTTTTGCTTTTGTTGCCTTTGTTTTTGGTACTAGATCCAAAAAAAAATCATTGCCCAGACATATCAGGGAGCGTGCTGGCTGTATTTTCTTCTAGGAGTATTATAGTGTCAAGTCTTAAGTTTAAGTATTTAATCTATCTTGTTTTAATTTTTATATATGTTACAAGATAGTGGTCCAGTTTCATTCTTTTGCCTGAATACCCTTTATTGGAAAGACTGTCCACTGTCCTTCTCTAATTGTTTATTGGTTCCTTTGGTGTAAATTAATTGACCATGCGTGTCTATTCTGTTCCGTTGGTCTATGTGTCTGTTTTTACGTCAATACCATAATGTTTTGATTACAGTAACATTGCAACATAGTTTGAAATCAGGGCGCCTGATGCCTCCAGCTTTGTTCTTCTTTCTCAGGGTTGCTTTGGCTATTTAAGGTCTTTTGTGGTTCTATATTTATTTTAGGGTTATTTGTTCTATTATTGTGAAAAATAGCATTGTAATTTTGATAGGGACTGCATTGAATCTATAGATTGCATTGGGTCGTATGGACTTTTTAACAATATTAATTCTTTCAATCCATGAAGACAGAATATCTTTCCATTTGTTTGTGTCTTTTTTTTAAGTGTTTATTTATTTTTGAGACAGAGAGAGACAGAGCATGAATGGGGGAGGGTCAGAGAGAGAGGGAGACACAGAATCTGAAGCAGGCTCCAGCCTCCAGTCTCCGAGCTGTCAGCACAGAGCCCGACGCGGGGCTTGAACTCACAGACTGTGAGATCATGACCTGAGCCGAAGTTGGATGCTCAACTGACTGAGCCACCCAGGCACCCCATGTTTGTGTCTTTTTAAATTTCTTTTCTTAATGTCTTAAAGTTTTTGATATATAGATCTTTCATTTCCTTGGTTAAATTTATTCCTAGATATTTTGTTTTAATGCAATTTTAAATGAGATTGTTTTCTTAATTTCTCTGATAGTTGCTTATTAGTTTACAGAAATGCAGCAGATATTTGTATATTGATTTTGTAGCCTGCAACTTTATTGAATTTGTTTATTAGTTCTAACAATTTCTTGGTAGAGTCTTTATGGTTTGCTCAGTAACTCTAAATATCATTTTCATCTGCAAATAGTGAAATTTTACTTGTTCTTTTCCAGTTTGGATGCCTTTTATTTCTTTTTCTTGCCTAATTTTTTCTAACTAGCTCTTCCAATACTATGTTGAATAAAAGTGGCAACAGTGGGCTTCTTTGTGTTCCTGAGCTTAGAGGAAAGGCTTTTAGGTCTTCATCACTGAGCATGATGTTAGCTGTTGGCTTGTCTTATGGTCTTTATTAAGACATCTCCCATTTAATAAAAGAGCAAATCTTGTGGGATTGAGATTTGGGGGGCAGATGTACCTGTGTATGAAACTTGATTTTGTAGCCTACTATTGGGTAAGCTTGGGTAAGTTATTTTATCCTTCTGAATCTGTTCTCCACTCTGTAAATTGTGGATAATATTATATACATTTTATGTTAGTTTGGGGGATTGGTGGAATAAAGTATGATATAGAATATCTTCATTCTATTGATTCTATATAAATGGTAGCTATAATAATAATAATGAAGGTATTTATAATAACTAAACTTTTTATTAGTTTCCTAGAGCTGTTGTATCAAATTATTGCAAACTTGGTGGCTTAGAACAATATAATTGTATTCTTGCACAATTTTGGAGCCTTGAAGTTTAAAGCCAAAATGTTGGTAGGATTGATTCTTCACATTCTGAAGGAAAATCCCTCTGTGCCTCTCTCTGTCTGGCTGCTGGCAATCCTTGGTGTTTCTCAGCTTGTAGATTTATGACTAAAATCTCTACCTCTGTTTTCATACCTGCATATACTCTCCCTTTTCTTTTAAGGACACTTGTCATTGAATTTAGGACCTACCCTAATCCAGATAATCTCAAAGCCTTCAATTTAATTAATTCTGGGAGATGTTTTTTCCAAATGAGGTCACATTCATAGATTTCGGGTGATCTATCTTTTGTGAAATTACCAATCAACCAGTACAACGGAGAAATACTATAACTTAATGAAATTTTAAGGATAATTTAGATAATAAAATCATGCATTTGAGAAATACTTTATAAATCACTTTCTTAGCTCTTTTAAGGTTTGATATTTAAAATAAAGCCTAAAATGAAATTTACAAGAATAAATTTTTGGCTTATTCAAACTGAGTAAATCAGGGGAATTAGAAATTTATTTCAATATAAACTATAATATGTGAAATTTGGATAATAATAACTACTGATAATTAATGAAAACTAGTGTTTAGTGTTTATTATATGTTTAATGCACATTTCTTTATATGTGCTACCTCATGCCATCCTCACAAAAATCACAGGACACACAATAGCAATCCCAAAATAGTTACTATATATCTTCCATATTTGGAAAATTATAATAACATTGGCAAATAGACCAAATTTGAGATAATTCATAAATATCTTATATTTGAAATTTTATTGAATACATAATGAAGGCATAGTAAAGACTTGCTTATAACTGTGGTGGGCCACCTGACCGCATGGAGTTTTTTTGAAGGAAGTTTGGGTTAGACCTAGTTGCTTGAACATGAAGACAAGATGCAAGTTTGTTCTTCCATCATTTAACAAGAGAGCTTTTGGAAAAGTGGGATTGGAGATTGCTTCTGGGTACTGTTGTTGAGAAAAGCATGGCACGTGACAGAATAGTGGCTCACAAATTATTCTTTGTCCAGTACACCATGACTATGATGAAACCTCATTATCTAAGGGGCATACGACTCTGAAAGGATAAGCTATTATTGTTGGTGCCAAATAAAGAGGTTGTAATAACCATTCTACTTAAGAAGAAATATCTTTGAGAAATCAGAGGAATTGTGGCACTAGTGTGGTGGGGCTGGGGGGGGACAGCCATATTGGAACAGGGTCCTGAAAAGAGCAGTAGAATTAGGAAGTGGCTCAGTATCACTAGAGCCTGCTGGGATGGTAGGAGTTGGTGAGGTAGCAGAGTACTAGTTAATAGCAGCAGTATTGACAGCCAAACTAGGGAAGGATATTAATTACACAAATTATGATTTTGCACTGCTTTCTTTAAATAAGGAGAAAATTGTCACTTGCAGATTGTAGAATTGATCTTGTCAGAAAACTCGATGTCTGTTGGAGGCAAAAATCTTTTGATGTTATATACTTTTGAAAATGGACTAGTAGAAATGAAGTCTTTAGAAGTTTTTTTTTGTTTTTTTAAATCATGAAAAAAATGCCTTTTCCCTAAACACTTGAAATTTCAATGCCCCAAATGTTTATAACATCAAATTAAATAAAATACATTAAAAGTCATCCTGTAGGGGCACCTGGGTGGCTCAGTTGGTTAAGCATCTGACTTTGGCTCAGGGCATGATCTCATGGTTAGTGAGTTTGAGCCTCGCATTAGGTTTTGTGCTGACAGCTTGGAGCCTGGGGCCTGCTTTGGATTCCGTGTCTCCCCTTTTCTCTGCCCCTCCCCTGCTCTCTTTCTCAAAAATAAAAAATAAACATTAAAAACTTAAAGTCACCATGTAGAATGGCCAAAATCGGTAGAAAACATCATCTTGATTGACCTACATACAACTTATTTGTAAATTTATAGAATTTACATCATTTGATTGACCTACATACAACTTATTTGTAAATTTATAGAACATTGCTTTTATCATAATATAGAGCCTCTTAGTAAATGACAGTGATAGGTGTTTGGGAACTTACCCTCTCTGTTTTTTTTTCTTCCTTTCCAAACTATATTAAATTTGCAAATTAAAAAAAAGACAATATCACTGTGATTCTACTTGGAAAATTTTGATCTGAGTGAAAAATGATATGTAACAGAAAGATCATAACAGATATCCTTCGGCAAATCTAAAGGAAAGCGTTACTTGTTCTTACACATTTGATACATCATGAAAAAATTCATCACTAGGACTTAAAACAGAAAACTGTTATAAAGGATAATTGTTAAAAAGCTATTTTAGGATAGAATAATTGATTGCTGACCCCAACACACAATTGCTTTTAATCTGGTGCTGAAGTTCTCTGTAGGAAACATTAAAACACCTACAAATCCTTTTGTAGTTTGGTGGGAAAAACAATAAGTAAGAAAAACTCATAGTTATGTAATCTAATTTGTTTTCTTCCATTTATTTTCCTCACTTACCTCTAAATCACATTTATACCACTGATTGCCAATCCAAGTGTAAATGTGGAAGAGGGGTATATGGGAAAGTGTATTTCTTGAGGTAAATTTTGAAATCTTTAAATTTTCATCTGGAGATCTTAGAAAGAAGATTGATATTTAGAAGAATAGATATCTTCATTACAAATACGAGATATTTTTGGGGCACCTGGGTGGCTCAGTCGGTTAAGCATCCGGCTTTGGCTCAGGTCATGAGCTCACAGCTTGTGGGTTCGAGCCCCGCATTGGGCTCTGTGCTGACAGCTCAGAGCCTGGAGCCTGCTTCAGATTCTGTCTCCGTCTCTCTCTCTCTCTCTGCCCCTCCCCTGCTTGTGCTCTCTCTCTCTCTCTCTTTCTCTCTCTCAAATATAAATAAACATTAAAAAAAAACCAAATACAAGATATTTTTTATATTTACATTTTATATAAATTTGTGCAGGGAAACAGGATTTATGTGAAGTGAGTGGTCATTACCTTGGGATAAATATTTTCTTTCTGAAATTGCCAGTTTCTCCTTCTCTTTTTCCTTAGCATTGTGCTACTATAATCTTTTTTTAAATTTTTTAAAATTTTTTTTAACATTTTTATTTATTTTTGAGACAGAGAGAGACAGAGCATGAACAGGGGAGGGGCAGAGAGAGAGGGAGACACAGAATCTGAAACAGAATCTGAAACAGAATCTGAGCGGTCAGCACAGAGCCCGACGCGGGGCTCGAACTCACGGACCGTGAGATCATGACCTGAGCCGAAGCCGGACACTTAACCGACCAAGCCACCCAGGCGCCCCTGTGCTACTATAATCTTAACATGACCAAATATTTTATTTAAAGAACACCACTTGTTCGTGACATCCATGTACCTGTAAACTTGTTATATGACAGTTGCCAGTAGCTCATGGAGATGGGCAACTTACAGCACTTCCAAGTGATTATGTTCTGCTAAGAAAACAAGCTGATATTTTTGTGTCTTAACATATACAAGTTAATTTCTCTCTCACATAAAGTCTGCAGTTATATGCTCCCTTCTAAGGGTAGACTTAGAAATCTAGGCTGTTTTAACCTTGTGGCTTTCTCAGCTCAATATGTGGATTCCTCTGTTGCCACAGAAGGTAAAGGGAGACCAAAAGGTTTATATGTTGGCTTAAACATGCTTCAGTCTGGAATGGATACATAGTATTTCTGTGCACAGTCTGTTGGTCAGAACTAGGTCTATGACACAAGGCCAGACTGTAGGAGGGTTCTGAAATATGGGTGAGCACATGGATAGACAGTGTGTAGGAAATGCCTCTGTCACATAACTAAATGAGTCTAAAGGAAACAATTATTGATACAGAGTACAATCAGCCTACACTGTAAAGTATGGGAATGGATTATAGTACTTTGCTACTTGTGTTGAACGATTCTGCCTCCTGCATTTGGTCAGATTGAGTTTTCTTACAAGAATAAGAATGTCATCCCTTCATCTGGCTGTGATTTGAGAGGAAAGAAGAAAGATTATTTGTGAATTTGGGAAAGGAATTTGTTCTTATATAAGAGGTAACAGGAGAAGGGTTCTAGTAATGGAATTGGAATAAGTGGTTAAGGAATATAAAACTAATTACTTAAGATGAATGTCAGTTTTATAAATCTCTGTGTATTTACTTATAACTTTAGATACTTTCCTCTGTTAGAAACATACTATAATTTCATACTCAATGCATTTGTATATTTTTGTCTTGCATATTTCTTCCACAGAGAAATTGAGGTATTGTAATTATAATCGCTATCTTAAATATCTTGTTCCTCAGATGTGTATCATTGATCTACATAAAAAGATAGACAGTTTAAAGTAGTTAGATGAATTTGTTGAAAGATAGCGAATGTTTCTCATGTCTTTTATTAAAACTAGGTTTTTGGGTTATTAAAACTATTACTGACACTAATAAAAATAGTCATGATGATAATGATGGCAAACACTTACCTCAGCATATGTTACAAACCAGACACTGTTCCAAGTATACTATATATATGTGTGTGTGTGTGTGTGTGTGTGTGTATACATATATATGTACATACACATATATATGTACACATACATATATATGTATATACATGTACACATACATATACTATGTATATATAGTACACTTGGAACAGTATATATAAAAATCTATATATAATATATAATATATATTATATATAAATATATAAGTATTTATATATTAAATATTTGCATAAATATAAATATATATATAATATTATATATATAATCTTTTTAAACTTTATCCTAATCCTTCTTGGTAGGCTAGTTAGTATTTTAAAGGTAAGGAACTTGAGGGCGCCTGGGTGGCGCAGTCGGTTAAGCGTCCGACTTCAGCCAGGTCACGATCTCGCGGTCCGTGAGTTCGAGCCCCGCGTCAGGCTCTGGGCTGATGGCTCGGAGCCTGGAGCCTGTTTCCGATTCTGTGTCTCCCTCTCTCTCTGCCCCTCCCCCATTCATGCTCTGTCTCTCTCTGTCCCAAAAATAAATAAAAAAAAAAAAAAAAAAAAAAAAGGTAAGGAACTTGAAAGTGCAGCCATGTTAAGTGACTTGCTCAACTAAGTTGATGCAAATATTGTATATTGGGAAGGGAATTAAAGTTACTAGTCTGCCTCACACCCCTATTTGCTCCCTAGTTGATAAGGTCCAGATTTGTTCAGATTTCCAAAACAGAAATCCAGAGCTATGACACAGGCCTCCTGACTTCCAGATCAGGTGAAAAGAATCATGCTTTAGAGCAAAACAGTTATTATTTAATGTGTCAAAATGTTTAAATTGCCTTCTCAATTCTTTGGACACAAAAAATTTTGTTTTGGGGATTATAGTCCTGCTATGAAACAGGGAGTAGGTAGGGCAATGCAGTAGGATTTCATGAGGCGTAAGCACTAGAGGCAAATTGTATTGTCAGCCAGAAGGATGCTGGCTGTGGTACAGCTTTTCATTTTGAAATATTAGAGGAGTAAGAGAAATCTATAATTCATCTAGACTCTTGTTAAGACATATTTTTTTAAAGATGAAATCAGATGTCAACTTTTACTTTGATTGGATTCTCTCTGAAAATGCTTTTGTACCATGTTGAGTACCCCCAAATAATTACTTGCTGAATGTAAATAATGCATTACTATAAGTGCTTGGGTGGCTTGGGTGCTTGGGTGGCTCAGTCAGTTAAGTGTCTGACTTCAGCTCAGGTCATGATCTTGCAGTTTGTGAGTTCTAGCCCTGCATCGGGCTCTGTGCTGACATCTCAGAACCTGGAACCCTCTCTCTCTGCCCTTCCCCCACTCATGCTCTGTCTCTGTGTCTCTCTCTCTCAATAAATAAACATTAAAAAATACTTTTTTAAATAAGTGCTATAGAGGAGTTGGTAAAGATGAACTTATTGAATATTCCATAACTCACCCATATTCCTCAAAGCAATGCTTTGGAAACATATTAGTTGTTACTATTAGCTGGTAATTTAGATGGGTACAACAAATAGTTATGTGTGATAGCGCCATTTGTTCTTGATATTATCTTACCATATATGTTTTTTAAAGCTACATATATTAAAAGCTAGAAATACAGAGAAAAATATTAGTTACACCATGCACTATTAGTGATGATTAATAGGGCAAAATTTTCGTATCTTTTTAAAACTCAGAAATCTTTACTGGGAGCTATGAAGTCTCTTTTCTCCTCCTTCCCTGTACCATATACTCCTCATGGTCTCCCCAGAGTCACCCTACACTATGAATTTGTAATAAGTTCCTCTGCTTTATCATATTAAAATTAACTTCCTATACATAAACAAATACACTAACAAAATAAAAGTATCATATTAAATATCTTTCTACAACTTGTTTATTTCTAATTGTTATATTTTAAACCTGTTTTGATACATTTAGATATAGTGCATTTATTTTAATTGACTTTTCTTGTTTATATCTCCCTGGAAGAAATGGAATTACTGGGTTGTATAATTGTGCTTTTAAAGACTTTATTAGGTAACATGGAATTGTTCTCCAAAGTGGCTGTAGTAATTTATTCTCCCACCAGCATGGGGAGAGTTCCCATGGGTTTCTACACCTTTGGCAATATGTGGTAGTAATAGATTGTAAAAATTTCTTTCCCTCCAACTTTTAATTATTGTCAATTTTTAAAACTGAATTATTGTATATCTTTAATTTTCTTGACAAGTATGTAATTCGGTTTGCTTTTTACCAGGCAGCATTTTTATTATGTTAAATGGATGTCAGATAGATTTTAAAAAAACTTTTCTTAAACATGTTATACTCTTAAGTAAAAGGATTAAACTTGATAACTATTCCATGAATATCCATTTAGATTAGCTTATTCAAATGAATTCAATGACCTGCATTCAGTCCAAACTATAGTCTAAATAAATTATATGACTGTATATTGTAAATGTGGATATAAAATCAGTTAATCTATGTGTAATTTATAATGAGCAACAAAGGCAGGTCCCACATCCAGAGTATCTATTTTGTCTTGCTTGTATATTTTGCCTCCCACTGCTGCCCTTCAAATCATTGCAGTTTGCCCTGAAGATAAATTCACAGCTTGAACTTTTCATTTAGCTAATTGGTACTTGTTTTTGCCACTGAGTTGTTCTCATTCAATTGGGTAATGAAAGCGAAAATTGCTTCCTCTCAGTATCTCCATTTAAATGTAGAAAAACTATAAACATAGCAGTACTTTGCTTAAAAGTAATACGGAGATAAGAGAGCTTTTGACCTTAGAGCAAAAAGTCATGCCTGAGGTGAAACTTTTGGTATGGCAAGATAAAGAGGTCAGAAAATTCTCAAAAAAGCAACTATAAAACAGACATACTGTCAAAAACAGCGAAATAAATCATACAGAGAAACAGCGATACCATAGGTTTTCACTCTTACGTGGATCCTGAGAAACTTAACAGAAGACCATGGGGGAGTGGAAGGGGGAAAAAAAGTTACAGAGAGGGAAGCAGGCAAATTGTAAGAGACTCTTAAAAACTGTGAACAAACTGAGGGTTCATGGGGGGTGGGAGGGAGGGGAGGGTGGGTGAGGGGTATCGAGGAGGGCACCTGTTGGGATGAGCACTGGGTGTTGTATGGAAACCGATTTGACAATACATTTCATATTTAAAAAAAAAAACAGCCATTTTAGAGTTCTGGAAATCTATCAAAGCCATGCAACAAAGTCAGAAGTGTTAATTCATAAAAATTTACTGAACTTCAGATGAGATCAGTGGGAATCTGTGGCATTCTTGCCTAGGGCTATTCCCCTGGCCTCATAGTTTGGATGCCGCATTTTATTCTGCATGGGGAAGGAAGACTAGACACACAGCACCGGAAACTTTACTTTTGGAGGAGTCTCTCTTGATTTGGAGTGGAAGGTGAAAACCCCTGCTCAGCAGTGTTGTCAATAAAAGCAGTGATCTCGATGGCAAGTCACCAGGAAAGGCCAATAGCTCAGCTAGTCTGAGGTTGTCATTCTGGCTACAGCAAGCAGCAGACAATGACCTAGACAAAAATTTAACAAGGACGTCCAGGAAATGAGGTAACCAGAGGAGGGCTTGATTAGCTTTTTACACATCCCTGGGTAACCGGAAGTCCATGTAAATGTTCATGGGAGATTGACAACAGACTCTTCACAAATCACAGGTGGTCTGGGAGAGTGTGTTCATGCACAGATCCTACATAAGAGAGCCTGATGGAAAGTGAAACCTGGAGCATACGTGAACAATGCTGAACTTTTAATGTCCTCCCCGACCTGTACCCAGATCCTTGGGCAGAGGGTAGAAACCTTTCTTGGATGAAGGTGTTTGTGTGCAACCTATGGCCATAATCTATGCAGGTATAGAACCAGTCCCTAGGAAGCCAATCTTAAAAATTAACATGAGAATTAAAAAAGCTCCCTGAGTATAGACATCAGCAGTGACATCCTGCAAGTGAGATATATTCCACAGATTTAATCCAGGCAGATTACTAAATAATCAAACAGACTGTAGAGAGCAAGATGGAGTCACTCAATTCAAGCAGTGACTTATGTCAAGCAGTGACACAAGCAGCCCAGGCACTGCAGCCAAGACCAGATATTGCTGAAACCAGCACAGCCCTGACAACCGAAGTGATAACCAACAGAACCAGAGAAGAGCCACAAAGTCCCAAGATTGACTAAATTCCTATTAAAAAGGGAGGATTTTTGTGGCAAACTGTTAGCCTTTCCGGACGCTGACCCTTTCATGTCTGACCACATCAGAATGTCAACTGCCACCAAAGGATCTGCCCAGTTGATCTCTGACATAGCAGAGATTCTCCACTGCTTGAACATAATAAGCAGCATGAGAACTGACCTTGAGGGCACCTAGGCCTCATCTCATTTGCAGGCTTGCAGACTGACTTCGCATTTGGTTCATTAACTTCCTACCCCTTGTATCCTGTTGTGTGACCTTGTACTGTGCTATTGTGCTTTGTGCCATGTGTAAGGAGCCAAGTTAAACACGTAGTGAAATATCATTGCGTTTGGAGCCCTGAAACTGCTTTATAGTTATTTTATATTAACCTTACTTTATAATAGAATAAAGCTGACATTGTGGAGCGACACAATTCATGTGTGTGCCTTCATAGCATGTTTGTGACACAAACAAATGAACAGCAACAACTACAACCCCTAGGAAGGAAATATCAGAATCTGGACCATTTACAATATATAAAACAGTATCTAAAATGCTAGTTTAAATAAAAGTTTATGAGAAAGGAAAAGAAACAAGAAAGTGTAACCCTAATCAGGAAAAAGAAGCAACTAGAGATTGTCTGTGAGTTAGCCCAGATGTTGTAATGTAGAAAATAAAGATTTCTAAGGAGCTATGATAATTATGTTCAAAGAATTAAGGGAAACAAGTTTAAAGATTTAAAAAGCAGCATGATGACACTTGCTGGGTAAATAGAGATCTTGAAAAAGAGATTAAAAACTATAAAAAGAGAAACCACGTGGAAATTCTGGATTTGAAGAATATAATAACTAAAAATTTTCCTAGGGCGCCTGGGTGGCTCAGTTGGTTGAGCGTCCAATTTTGGATCAGGTCACCATCTCACAGCTCGTGAGTTCGAGCCCCGCATCAGGCTCTGTGCTGACAGCTCAGAGCCTGGAGCCTGCTTCAGATTCTGTGTCTCCCTCTCTCTCTGCCCCTAACCCACTCAACATTCTGTCTCTGTCTCTCTGAAAAATAAATAAACATTAAAAAGAAGTTAAAAAAATTTTTCCTAAAGGGGCTCTTATCAAAAGGCAGAGCTTGTCAGATTGGATAAATAAATCAAGATCCAACTATCTGCTCTCTATAAGAGACAGTTTAGATTCAAGACAGAAATAGGTAGAAAATAAAAGGATGGAAAAAATTACTGCATAAAAATAACCATAAGAGACCTAGAGTAGTTATTTTCATGTCAGACAAAATAGACATTAAGCCAAGAATATTACATGTGACAGAGGGATTTTACCTAATATAAGAAGATTAATACATTATAAATATATAGTAATTATAAATGTGTACACAGTTAACATAGATATAAAATAAGTAGAGCAAAACCAGAAAAAAAAATTGAAAGGAGAAATAGACAATTCACCAAATCATTGGAGAAGTTAATTCTTATATCTGAAAAATTAATAGAACAATTGAGCAGAAAATTGGAAGGGATATAGTAGATCTGACCAAGTCTATGAATGAAATTTACCTAACTCAAATTCAAATAATCATTCCACATTGTGACAGGAGAATAAACATTCATTTAAAATACATATGGGACATTTTAAAAAATAGGCCCCATATTAGACCTTAAAAAATTTCAATAAATTAAAAAGCATTAAATCAAATGAGCATATTTTAGTTAAAATATAAATCAACAAAAGAAAAAATTGGAGAAATTGCCAAATATTTCAAAATTACACACAATTTGTAAGAACTTAGATGTCAACGATTTAATCACCAGATAAATTGCCAATATTTTTATCTGAACAAAAGTGAAATACAACATAATAAAATTTTGTGGTTGCATTTAAGTCAATGTTTAGAGGAAAATTTATAGCTTGAGACACCTATATTAAAAAAGAAAAAAATTCTAAAATCAACAATCTAAACTTGTATCTTAACAAACTAGATAAAGATCAACTTAACCCAAAGCAGGCAGAAGGAATGAAATAGTACGGACTAATATGTAATAGAACAATTAAGTAGAACACCGAAAAACAATAGAGATAATCAATAAAGTCAAAATTGGTAATGCAAATAAAAACAAAACTAGGAAACTTTAACTAGAGTGGCCAAGAAAATAAATGGGTAAACACATGAACTGACAAAATCAAGAATCCAAGAGGAGGCATTGTAAAACCTTCAGAAGGAAAGGAAAATGTGTTGTCAGCCATTTGTTGTGTGTGTGTGCATGTGTGTATGTGTGTGTGGCAGTTTTAAAGCTTTTAAAATCAGTACTTATTGATGGAAACAACTTGACCAAAAATCTGTCACAGAATTTGGTGACTCACTAAAACATTATAAAAAAATAGAAATTAGTAAAACTAAATCAAGAAGAAATAAAAAATGTGAATAGACACATAAGAAGTAGAAATTGACTTAGTAGTTAAAAATGTTCCTACAAATAAAAATCCCAGGCCCAGATAGCTTCACTAGTGTATAATATCAAATATATAAATAAAAAACACCAGTTTTACACAAACTTTAGATTATAATTCATTCAACTTATTAATAGAATAAAGGTGAAAAATTATATTGTCATCTCATGAGACACAGAAAAAGTGTTTGACAAAACCCAGCTACCATCAACGTAAAAACTCTCAGCAAACTTTCAGTGACAGGGAGTGAAGTTTTTTTTGTTTTTTTGTTTTTTTTGTATCTCACTTGTTCCCTTTTGTTGATAGCTGCTTTCTGGATACAACAGAGTTGAGTAGTTGTGATAGAGAATGTGTGCCTGGCTAAACCTAAAATATTTACTACCTGCCTCTTTGTAGAAAATGTTGGCTGACTCACAAGACAAAAAACATTGGGCGGCAGGTGGCTAATGGCATTTATGTTGGAAAGGAAGAAATGAAACTGTCTTTATTGTCAGATATGTTGCTATATATGGAAAATCCCCAAAATAACTACAACAAAATAACATGTTTAGCAAGGTCTCAGGATGCAAGATCAATGTTAAAAATGAAGTGCTTTATATTCATAGCAATAAACGGAGATTTTTGAGAACATTATTTTGCCATCCTTTGGAGTCAGCCCCCCAGCCTTCAATGGCAGTTCCCTTGACCCTTGTTGCTCAAGCTCTTATAGTGGTTGTACAAAATCCCTAATTCCTAAATTCAACCCTTACAGGAGGAATTCATAGACTGAATTCCTGTTCTTATAACCAAAGCCTAATAGATACAGTAATAAATTTGGATTTAGAATACTAAGTACAATGGGGACACACTGAAGACATGAATAATCTGGTTCATGTTTTTGTAATACTACTCTTTTTATATCCAATCAAGATCCCCTGATTCTTTTTTAAATTATTATTTTAGAGAGAGAGAGAGAGCACATGAGGTGGGGAGAGGGAGAGAGAGAGAGAGAGGGAGAGAAAATCTTAAACGGGTTCCATTCTCAGCATGGAAACTGGTGTGGGGCTTGATCCCACAATTCTGGGATCATAACCTGAGCCGAAATCAAGGGTGGGTTGGTCACCTGACTGAGCCACCCAAGTGCCTCAAGATCCCTTGATTCTAAAGCTTTGCTGGTATGCAAACTTTGTTTCTGACTGGGTATTTGCTCAGACTTTATTGTTGGACAGATTCTGAGTCAATGATTTTGGGATCTTGATTGTTCTATCTTGGATAGAGACCTGAATTCCAAACTCATTCCATCAGTCAACACTGTATTTGATTTTAATTTCTTGTCTGAACATCACACAATTTACTTTTTTCTGGCCTAGCTCCTCAATGGGTTCTGCCTACCACTGCTTGTGATCACATGCTAATATGCACAGTGTTATGAAATAGCAATATAATTTTTTTAGAAGGCTTAGTTCCGCTGGACCTGGTTAAAACAGAACAAAACAAAACTTGTTGCTGGAAACTAAATTATTTCTTAGAAGCAATGATTTTTATGAGAGTATACTATTTCACCTTTGGTATTACTACATGTAAGACCATACTTGTCAATAGTCAATATTCATGCCATAATAATGATGCTTCTAAAATATGATTACTTTTCAAGTAATTTTGATGAGTCAAAGAATCATTGAATCATGATAAACCTTGAGATGACCTGATATTTTTTTAGAAAAAAAAATGAATTCTTATCAGAATTAGTGGGAAGAATGATAGTGCTTTGCCTGATAGACCACTCAGATGATGCTTGGCTTTTATTCCATTTCAGAAGGAAGCCATAAATTTCTATAAAAAACAAAGTGGTAATATGATAGAGATCTGGAGGATCATTACCACTGCCTTTATCTACAGATAGTATTTAATAGACTAGTATAGTAGTCAAATTAGATTTGTTCTGTTCTGCATCTATCTACAGTACTGTTTGTCATAAGCAGTTATACCAACAATCTGCAAAATTGATTGGAAGGCCATGGGCTGGCAAATAAACGTGCATACTTTAGCCTAGTATTACACTACATGGATAAAATAATGCATTGCTCAGTTTGGGTCTATATTACAAATGTGGAAATTACTATATACGACCATCTGAAAATAAACAGATAATCAAAAAAAAAAAAAAAAACCAGACCTGAAACCATAAAACTTCTAAAAGAAAACATAGGCAGTAATCTCTTTGACATAGGCCTTTGCAACTTTTCTTTTTTTTTTTTTTTTTTTTAATTTTTTTTTAACGTTTATTTATTGTTGAGACAGAGAGAGACAGAGCATGAACAGGGGAGGGTCAGAGAGAGGGAGACACAATCTGAAACAGGCTCCAGGCTCTGAGCTGTCAGCACAGAGCCCAACGCAGGGCTCGAACTCATGGACGGCGAGATCATGACCTGAGCCGAAGTCGGCCGCTTAACCGACTGAGCCACCCAGGCGCCCCACGCCTTTGCAACTTTTCTAGCTATGTCTCCTCAGGCAAGGGAAACAAAAACAAAAATAAATTTTTAGTACTACACCAAAATAAAAAGGTTTGTACAGTGAAGGGAAGCATCAACAAAACAAAAAGGCAATTTACTAATGGGAGAAGATATTTGCAAACTATATACAGTAAAAACTTCGTTTGTGAGCATAATTTATTCTGGAAACAAGCTTGTCATCCAAAGTATTTGTATATCAAAGTGAATTTCAAGAACCATTGACTCAGTTGTGATCATGTGACATTCAGCATCATGTACTATTCGTATTGCAAGACATCGCTCATTTATCAAGTTAAAATTTATTAGAAATGTTTGCTCGTTTTACGGAATGTTCACAACTTACTCGCAATCCAAGGTTTTATAGTAATCCAAAAGTACTGTATAGTCCAAAATATATTAAAAAACTCAAATAACTCAATACCAAACACAATCTGATTAAAAATGGGCACAGAACCTAAATAGACATTTTTCCAAAGAAGACATACAGATGGCCACCAGACACATGAAAAGATGCACATCACTAATCAACATGGAATGCAAAACAAAACCACAGTAAGATATCACCTCACACTTGTCAGAATGGCTAGTATCAAAAAGACAAGAAATAAGTGTCGGCAAAGAGGTGAAGAAAAGGGAAACTTTGTGCACTGTTGGTAGACTTGTAAATTAGTACAGCCACTGTGGAAAACAGTATGGCGTGTGCTCAAAAGTTGAAAGTAGACTCGCCATACAATTCAGTAATTGCACTACTGGGTATTTACCCAAAGGAAATAAAAACACTAATTCACCCCTATGTTTATCGCAGTATTATTTACAATAGCAAAGATATGGAAGCAACCTAAGTGTCCATTGATAGATTAATGGATAAAGAAAATGTACACACACACACACACACACACACACAAAAGGAACATGAACTTAGCAGCAAAAAAATGAGATCTTGCTATTTGTGACAACATGGATGACCCTAGCAGGTATTACGCTAAGTGAAATAAGTCAGGGGTCGCTTGGGGGGCTTAGTTGGTTAAGTGTCCAACTCTTGATTTCAGTTCAGGTCATGATCTCACAGTTCGTGAGATGGAGCCCCACATTGAGCTGTGCACTGACAGCATGGAAGCTGCTTGGTATTCTCTCTCTGCCCCCACCCCTCTTCCCCTCTCTCTCTCTCTCTCTGCCCCTCCCCTACTGGCACATGTGCTCTCTGTCTCTCAAAATAAATAAATAAAAGCTTAAAAAAAAAGAAGTCAGAGAAAGACAAATACTATATAATGTCTCTTGTATGAGGAATCTAAAAAACAAAACAAACAAATGCACAAACAAAATTCAGAAACAATTATAGAGAACCAACTGGTGGTTGCCACACGGAAAGCGTTTGGGGGGGATGGGTGAAATAAGTGAAGACGATTAAGAGGTACAGACTTCCAGTTGTAAAATAAATAAGTCACATGGATGAAAAGTACAGCTGAGGAAATATAGTCAATAATATTGTAATAATCTTGTAATAATGTTGTATGGTGACAGATTTTTAACTACACTTACGGTGAGCACAGCATAATGTATAGAATTGTTGAATCACTATGTTATATACCTAAAATTAATGTTGCATGTTAACTATACTTCAATAAAAAGAAGTAAACAAGAATCAAACAGAATAAATAAGAATAAAACAAATAAAAATTCTGATGTACAAAAGTTGTAAGGTGTATCTGTATTAACAGGTGCTGTAAAGAGAATATCGTGTCTCCCAAAATTCATGTTAAACCCTAACACCCAATATGATGGTATTTTCAGGTGGGACCCTTCATCAGGGCGGAGCCCTCATGAATGGGATTAATGCCTACATAAAAAAGACCTCCTAGAGCTCCCGTGCCCCTTCCACCATGTACAAATAAAGCAAGAAAACAGCTGTCTATGAGCCAGGTGGAGGGTCTCTCCAGATAGCAAATCTGTCTTGATTTTGGACATCCCATCCTCTAGTACTGTGAGAAATAAGTATCATACATAAGCTGTCCAGTCTCTTGTATTCTTTTATAGCAGTCTGAATGGACTAAGATACAGGATACATAAGGGAATTTGAAGACTGCTATTTGGATCATTTGATATAAATCCTTGGATGCAGAAGATATAGTAAAATTTCATTTTATATAATACTGTTTGTGATAGGCAGAAGTCTAGGGTGGTCCCCTTAAGATTCTGGCCCCAGGTGCACACACATCTTTTCCCACTTATTTAATCAAACCGTAATCTAGGCACTGCTGTTAAGAGGTTTACAGATGCGGTTAAGGTCCCAAATCAGTTGACCCTGGGATCTGGAGATTATCCAGGTGGGACACATGTAATCTAACGTGCTCTTTAAAAGCCAGGTCACGGCCGGTCACGGAAGTCGGAGACGCAAAGTTTGAGAAAGATTTAGCATGTTATTTCCAAGCTGAGGATGAAGAAGCGTGCGTGGCAAGAAATGTGGCAGTCTTCAGAAGCTAAGCGTGATCATTCTGGCTGATAGCAAGCAAGGAAACAAGAGCTCAGGGCCTGCCTTAGCGAGAAGGTGGACTCTACTTATTCTGAGCATGGAATTGGCTTTTTCCCAGTTCCTCCAAACAACAGCTCAGCTCTGCTTGTACCTTGAATTCAGTGTTGTGATATTGTGAGCAGAGAACCTAGACATGATATGCTGGACTTCTGATCTACAGAACTGTAAGTTAATAAATGGGGGCTGTCCTAAATCTCTTAAGTTTGTGATGATTTGTTAGGTGCCAATTAATTCCTAACGGATCATTTACCTGGAAATAATTATCGTTTAATTTCTCTTTTTCAAGGCCATGCATGAAATAATTTCATGATATTTATGGGCCTTCATGAAATACTAAATTAAAATGTTCTACGTTATAGTTCACTAATGAAGGACAAATAAGGAAATATCAACACATTTTGTATCTCAACATTTTCTTCAGGGCAGTACATTGGCATTTTGTTTCCTGGGAAATCTATTTTAATGAAATAAACTTGGTACCGATTCTGACAAGTATATTTCAGTCAAACCTTAATGTATCGACTCAAAATATTTGGTTGTTTATTAGAGAAGGATTATAGCTATCAGAACAGGAACTGCTCTCCCTATCTGCTCTAAAAATAATTGTGAGAACTTCACTATTTTCATGGATATGACAACATCAATCTCATTAACTACTGTAACTTACCTCACTAGGGTGAATAACACTAATTATTCAGCCAGGGTCTATGATGGTGACATTGACAGGTGTTATTCATGATGACTTCTTTGAGTTATAAACCTCATAGGTACTTCATCTTTCTGATGAAGAACACTGCCAGAAAGTTTCTTCGTGGATCCCCAAAGCCTGTAGTTATTGCCAAACACATTTTGTATTTAAATTTGGAGATGATTCATTTGAATTAGTGCATAACTACCAGTGACTCTCAGAGAAAAGAACACTAGCTCGGAAAACTACAGGCCTGTCTATAATCTAATTTAGTCTCAATCAAAGCAACAATTCAAGTTGTAGTCTCAATCCAGGCAAGCTCCAATAATTGGAACTTATTTCCAGGCCCATGTAGCTTTGGTTTCCTGGGCTGATTTTTACAGCAAATTTCTTGTGACCTTGAACAAGTATTTAAGCCTCTTTTCTCCTAAAATAATAACGAAATTGGAATATCTGAAACTCTCTCCTGATGATTTCTGGGAATTAACTTTTTAAGACAGCATTGAGAGACTCAGAGGGATGGCAGAGAAATTGAAATCCTCACAAATAACAAGATTAATAGCTCACCAAATACTTTCTAGTTACAGTGTGAAATCAGGGCTAAAAAAGAAAATTCTTAGCAATAAATGATGAAATCATTTCTCCCAGTGACTAAGGGAGTAGCTGGTAAGAATTTCATAGTCCATTTAAATATTTAAAAACTTTTGTTATGGGGTGTCTGGGTGGCTCAGTGGGTTAAGCATCCAACTCTTGATTTTGGCTCAGTCCACGGATTTTGGCTCGAGTTCCGCGTCGGGTTCCAAGCTGACAGCAGAGACGACGTGGGATTCTGTCTCTCTCTCTCTGCCCTTTCCCCACTTGCACACTCTCTCTCTCTCTCTCTGCAACTAAATAAACTTAAAAGATACTTTTCTTATAGGAATCTACTCCTGAAATCGTTGCACTATATGCTAACTTGGATGTAAATTAAAAAAATAAATTGAAAGATAGTTATAAAAAAAGTGAAGAATAAAATTTTCAAGTAGAGGGATAATATAATGAGCTTCAAGCATCCATAAACCAGCTTCAATAGTTATGAACACATTTCAGATCTTACTGGGATTATGTTATCATTCCATGTTATTTTGAAGAAAATATCTACATCATACTACTTTATCTGAGTCCAAGTTTTCATTCAGGTAAAATACAGTGAATTCTAATGTATTTCCAAATGGGGTTGAAACTAAAACAAAAAAAAAGTTGCGTTTATTAATTATTAGTCACTTGAACGCATAAAAAACAATTAAAAAATTTAAAAAAATTGGTTAAATAAAAAACAGTATCGAACCAGGAGTTTCATTTGAAATGAAGGAAATAAGTAGGCAGTACTGAAGTTTCATCATATTACAATGTGGAATTGTTTAAGGGACACTAGTAAAGAAACAACAAACTCTTTGAGGGCAAAAAATACCTTTTCCAACTATTGATGGGAAAAAATGCACTACCTTTGGTAAATATTAACTAAGGAGACTTTGAATTGTGTTTAGTCTTTATTTTAACATCTACTTTTGGATCATACACCTATCTGCTCATAAACATGTATTATCTAATTTTAGCAAGACTCTAACTTAGAGCATTTTTACATTTATAGTCTTAAATGCATCCTATGTATGTAGACTGTAGGAACTGCCCACTTTATATAATGCATTGACAATGTTCTCATAAGACATTTTTGGGTGACTTCTATTCTTAATAGAACCTATTTGAGATTGTTTTTAACCTGAGAAGTTCCTGAAGTCTTAAGTGCTTAAATATGCTTTTTGTATCTTGAAGTCAGTTTAAGTATTCCTTGCAAATGGAAGGACCTTATTGAGATTTCTGAAATGGGAACTCAAAGTGATAGGCAATAGCTAGGATTTTTATGGAAAGAAGACTAGTGTAGGGGAGCCTACTGTCTTATGAAATAAATGGTAAAGTAGCATTTAAACTAGAAGACAGATCATGGTCAAAATTGAACCATGTTAGTTCAATAGTTAGAGCACATGAAGGAGGAATCAGTGACACATAGGTTCAGCAATATAGCATTGTTTACTCTTCATTTACTCTTGGAGAGCATTTCCACTTACTGCATGGAGAGTTAGAGCAGCTGACCTGCAATCCTGCATGGGTGTGGAGAGGGAGATCTTGTGGGGAAGGGAAAAGAATCAGGTGACCCAGTCTATTCTCAAATAGACTTCTGAATAAATACACTAATACATTTTTATCTCTGCAATCCCTTCGGGGAATGTCCCTAGGTAAGGATTAGCTAGAGTAAGTAGAACCCAGAGGCTAAGGCTTCCTGGAGAACTTCACAAAGGCTTTTCACCACTCTGGAGTGTAAAATGGACATGTTTTATAATCTAAACACTTTTTGCTGTGTGAAAAACTCCCTGAATCTCCTTCATTTTGTTCTAGATGGGAAGGAAAGACCTGGGGAGCTGCCTCTGATGATTCAGACTTCTGTTTGCTTTACCTGAATATCCTGATTTCATGTATACTTGTAATTACTTAGTAAAGCATGCTACTGGGTATGATCTGTGATTAGTGTGTCTGATTTGACGACTCAGTGTATGTGTTAGTTCCTTTCTCTCTGGAGTGGGGCAAAATATGTGAATGTGAAAGAAGTCAATTTATCCATTTAAGTCAATTAGTGGCTTCAAATGCAGTTCCTTTCAGGTGAACTCAATTTTGTTTTCAGTAAATAGCCTTTGTGGGTATCTCTGTCCTCTCAGTTCTTCCCAGAGCACATCTCTCTCCTGCTCTCTGGTTCTTCTAGTCTCCAATAAGTCATATGTCCTACTCTTGGTAGAAAAGCCTGTGCTCCCCCCTCTGCAATTAGTTTCTCAACTTCTGCTCTCCTTTCATGGTCAACAAATGGTGATTTTTCCCATAGTCTTTTCCACTTATAGAAACTTGGTTTACAACAAAGTAAGAACAATTTTCAGGCTGTTGTAGATGACATGTATCAATGACATGTTGCTTCCTATGCAGAAGATTCAGTTCTTAAAAATAAATTAAGCAATGCATGTGTCCCACCGGGTAATAGACTATAGAGATCATGGTCAAACTCTTGGCATATGCTGGGTAAGGAAGGGACAGAACAATCCTGATCCTTTTCATACATGAAAGGAAGAGATAAACATTTAACATGTGCATTTCATGTTGCCATCCTCTCTCAGAAGGCCAATCAGATAGTCACTCTTGTCACTCTTTTCTCTCTAAAGCCTAGAGACTCAATCATGTATATGCAATGCTGTTCTGTAGGTTGATGAGGATAGAGCTGAACACAAAGTTCAAGTGAAAAGATATTTGGAGCATAGCCAGATTTAGACATTTCTCCTTTATTATTATGTTTTAAATGTATTTTTGAGAGAAAGTGTGTGTGCAAGTGGGGGAGGGGCAGACACACATACACACACACACACACACACACACACACACACAGAATCTATTTTCACCTATCTTCCTTTATACTATTTTTCACAGTGGCTGCACCAACGTACATTCCCACCAACAGTATACAAGGGTTATTTTTACTCCAAATCCTCTCCAACACTTAGTATTTCTTAGAATGGTTAGTATACCAACCATTCTGACAGGTGTGAGGTGGTATCTCACTGCGATTTTGATTTGCATTTCTCTGAATATTAGTAATTTTGAATTTCATGTGCCTGTTGGCCATCTGTATGTCTTCTTTGAAAAAATGTGTATTCAGGTCCTCTGCCCATTTTTAAGATTATTTGGTTTTTTCATGTTGAGTTGTAGGAGTTCTTTATGTATTTAGGACATTAAGTCCTCATCAGATAGATCTTTTGCAAGTATCTTCTCCCATTTAATAGGTTGCCTTTTCGTTGGATGATTTTATTTTGACTTTGCAAAAACATTTTTGTTTGATGTAGTCTCAATTTTAATTTTTACTTTGGTTTCCCTTGCCTGGGGAGACCTATTCAGAAATATGTTGCTAAGGTCCATATCCAAGGGTTTACTGCCTATGTTTTTTTTTTTCAGGGGTTTTAGGTCTTACATTTAGGTCATTAATTTATTTTTAGTTTGTTTTGTGTATGTTATAAAATAGTGTTCGTTTCATTCTTTTGCCTTTGGCTGTCTGATTTTCCTAACACAATTTACTGAAGATAATCTTTCCCCCAGTGTATATTCTTGCCTTCTCTTTGGTACATGAAATGACTGTATTTATTGAACTATGTGTCTATTTTGGTGCCAGTATCTGTTTTAATTACTATAACTAGGTGGTATATCTTGAAGTTAGAGATTGTAATACCTCCTCCTCCTCCAGCTTTGCTCTTTATCAAAAAGAACTACTGGAGCTATTCGGTGTCTTTTGTATTTCCATGAAAATTTTAGGATTTGTTTGAGTTGTGTGAAAACTGCTGTTGGTATTTTGGTAGGGATTATATTAAACCTGCGGATTCCTTTGGGTAGTATAGACCTATTAATAATATTTGTTCTACCAATCCATGAGCGTGGAGTATCTTTGCATTTATTTGTGCCATCTTCAATTTCTTTCATCAACATCTTAGAGTTTTTGGACGGGTCTTTTACCTCCTTGGTTAAATTTATTCCTAGATACTTTATTCTTCCAATACACAATTGTAAATGGGATTATTTGCTTATTTTCTCTTTTTGCTAGTCTGTTATTACTATATGGGAACAGAACAGATTGCTGTATATTGGTTTTGTATCCTGCAACTTGACTGAATTCATCTATTACTTCTAATAGTTTTTTGGTTACGTTATTAGGGTTTTCTATATATGGTATTATGTCTTCTGCAAATAGTGACAATTATACTTGTTCTTTACCAATTTGGATGCCTCTTATTTCTTCTTCTTGGCTGATTGCTGTGGTTAGGACTTCCAACACTAAGTTGAATAAAAGTAGTGAGAGTAGGGGCATCCGGATGGCTCAGTCAGTTAGCATCTGACTCTTCAGCTCATGATCTCACAGTTTGTGGGTTCAAGCCCTGTGTCAGCCTGTTTGGGACTGACAGTCCTCTCTCTCCCTATCTCCCTCTCTCTCCCTCTCTCTCCCTCTCTTTCTGCCTCTCCCCTGCTCTATCAAAATAAATAAACATGAAGAAAAAGCAGTGAGAGTAGACATCTTGCCTTGATCCTAATCTTAGAGGAAAAGCTTTTAGCTTTTCATTGTTGAGTATGTTAGCTGAGGGTTTGTTATATACAGCCTTTATTATGTTGAGATATGTTCCCTCTATATTTATGTTAATTTTGAGATCAAGTGTTTTAAATATATAAGAAAAATTTGTATTAAGGTTTGTATACTTTCCAAATAGATACAAATACACAATGAATGTGTGCTATGCAGTTTGCTTAGTTCAGTGAATGGCACTGTCATGTGTAGTTAAACCAGCCAGAAGAAACTGCTTTTCATTGTAAACATCAAGTCCATCAACAAATCCTTTAACAAAAGAAAAAGGTTATTTATTTAATTTTATTTTTTTAAATATATTGAATTCTTTTTGTTTTTTAGAGACAAAGCATGAGTGGGGAAGGGGTTGGGGGGGGGAGAGAGAGAGAGAGAGAGAGAGAGAGAGAGAGAGAGAGAGAATATGAATCTCAAGCAGTTTCCACGCTGTGTATGGGGCTTGATTCCCATGACCCTGGGATCATGACCTGAGCCAAAGTCAAGAGTCGGATGCTCAACTGCCTGAGCCACCCAGGAACCCCTATGTATTTATTTTGAGAGAGAGAAAGTGAGGAGGGGTTGGGGGGGTGAGGAAAAGGGAGGGAATTTTAAGCAGTCTCTGATGCTTGGACCGGAGAAGCCTGACTCAGGGCTTGAATCCAAAAACCGTGAGATCATGACCTGAGCTGAACTCAAGAGTTGGATGCCCAGCTAACTGAGACACCCAGGTGCCCCCATCAAAAAACCCTTTGGAGGGCACACGTGGGGGGCTCAATCAGTTGAATGTCTGACTTCGGCTCAGGTCAAGATCTCATGGTTCATGGGTTTGAGGCCATGTCAGGCTTTGTGCTGACCTAGCTGAGGCTTCTTCAGATTCTGTCTCCCTCTCTATCTGCCTCCCCCCCACACACTTGGACTCCTCTCTCTCTCAAAAATATACATTAAAAAAACCGTTTTGATTTTATCTTCTTAATATCTTAAAAATCTTCCTACTTCTTTCATCAAAATCACTATAAGTCCATCATTTTCATCTGACCTACTGACATAGTCATTAATTTTATTTCCTGGCATACTCTTTATATCTCTTCCAGTAAGTTCTTTGTAGTACAGTTACTGAACTTTTCTAAAGGCAAACCTTCTGTCAACTCCTTGCAGAAAACCAGTCAGTGGCTTCTATTGCTTTTAGAATAAAGACAAAATTCTTTCACATGTTCTATAAGGGCCAATAGAATATGATCTCTATCCAATTTATTGAGCTACTGATAACTCCAAACTCTATTAAAGCAGGCCTGATTTGCTTCATCATCTTTGAGACGGATAGCCAGTTGCCTAAATGTCTAAAACTGATTACCTGTTCTTGATCGATTTTCAAAGTTTGGTTATTTGTTTCAAGATATTTGGCCATTTTGTTGAGGCTGCCACTCTTTTGGGCATAAAGTTTCTTATAATATGTCTCTATTGTTCTTTAATATATCTAAGTTTCATATAACAGTCATTCTCACAAATGACTTATTCACACCTTTCGGGAATGTTTATGGTGAAAATCTGTAATGTCAGGCAGTAATCTCATCGCAGAAATGATAGACTACAAAATATCATGAGTAGTTACCTGTAGATAGTTGGATAACAAGTAATTTTTATTTTTTTCTCTTCATATACCTACATTTTTTAAATTGACTAGAATAAACATGCTCTATTTCTGTAAATATAAAACAAAACAACTCTTTAAATACTCTTTGGAGTATTGGCAATAGAATTAACTGTTAACGCATTTTGGAGGTAACAGTTGTAAAATCTGTACAAAAAATCGTAAAAGCCCTGGAAAACATTTTAAATTAGATAAAAATTGGAGAAAATTTTACTGTTGAAAAATTGTAACTCTATAGGGTAAAAAATCAGGAGTTTGCAGTTAATTTTTCTGTATGTTCTTCTCAACCACTATGTCAGTGGCAACAGAAAAGTATATATTTACAGGTTGAGGTGACAACAAAACAAAATGAAGCAAAACGACATAAAAAAGCAGTTGAGGGCTAGAAAGGATTGCTGTAAATTGAAGAGTGGAATCCTATGAAAGTTACAGAATGCGTGACTCGAAATCCAGTGAAGACTGCCTGTATCTCTGGTACTAAACTACACATGTGCAGGGAGGAAGCTACAGGGACAGTCCCCAAGCAAGCAGAGATGGGAGAGGAAACTAAGCCTTGAAAGACAGAGCTGCACTGGATGAGATTAGTGTTTGCTGTGATTTTAACGGAGTAGATTTCTCAAACTATACACAGCTTGGTGGCAGGCAGCTGAAGCATTAGAGGCTTGAAGCATCAGAGGACAGAAACTAAAACTGGAAGAGTGGCTGGCACTTGAGGGAATCACTTCACCCATGTGATCCTACAGACTGTCAGTCCTCAAATCCGTTTCTATACTCTGCTCAGACACTTGGCTTGCCTAACTGCGCAACTGGCAGATGCAGGAGACAACCTCAGGGTTCCAGGCTGAAAAAATGTAGCTTCGGGAATTTGTGAAAATCAAGCAGAGATGTCACTTACTGCAAAATGCAGTGTAGAGTTTACACTTTGAATCTGGAATAGATAGTTGTATATTAGAACAACAATAAACTACAGAAAACAAAGGACGCAACAGCCGAAAACAATCCTCAGAAGAAGACAACAGATTGCAATATCTAAAATGTTGTTTTCTAATTGTTTTAATGGTTATTTATTTTTGAGAGAGAGAAACAGAGTGTGAGCAGGTGAGGGGCCGAGAAAGAGGGAGACCCAGCATCTGAAGCAGGCTCCAGGCTCTGAGCTGTCAGCACAGGGCCTGATGCAGAGCTCACACGAATGGTGAGATCATGACCTGAGCTGAAGTCGGACGCTTAACTGACTGAGACACCCAGGCACCCCTAAAATGTTGTTTTTAACAAAAAATCACTAGACCTGCCAAAAACCCAGGAAAGTGTGACCTACACTTTGGGGTGAAAAAAAAGCAATCAGTAGAAGTTGACTTTGAGTGGGTCCAGAAACTGGATTTAGCAAATGAAGATATCAAAACAGCTTTTATAAATGTGCTAAAAAAATTAATGGCAAATATACCCAAATAATAAAGGAAAAATTGGTACTCTGAGTAGTTAGGGAAGTTATCAACAGAGAGACAGAAACAATTATAAAAAGATACTCGAGATGTATAAAGCATAATAATTAAGAAAAGTTGATGGATATGTTCAACATTTGTAGGTGGTAGGAAAAATATTAGTTAATTTGAAATTATATTAATTAAAAATTACCTAGTGTGAGTAACAGAGGGAAGTTTACTTTAAAAAAAATAAGCAGAGTTTTAGAGAGCTATGGAACAAAATCCAACAGCCCAACATACGTGCAATTTATGTCCTAGGAGGGAAGGAGGGAGAGAGTCTCAGGAAAAATATTTGAAATTATAAGGGCCAAAATCTTCCCAAGTTTGGTGGGGGAAAGTGTAAACATGAAGATTCAAGAATTATTAATAAAACTCAAGATGACAACAGAAAATCCCACCTACTCATATTTTAGTCCAATCACTCAAAGTCAATGATGGAGAAAAATATTGAAAGCAGCCAGAAAAGTTTAACAAATTACATGCAAGACAACAGTACGATTCACGATTCACTTTCTATCAGTAACAAGAGTCCATATCGTATTGGAAAGACATGTTCACATTGCCAAAATTGTCTGTTAAGAGTTTTATATCCATTGAATCTAGCATACCTGCTTTAAAATTTCTAAAGGAAGTGCTTTAGACTGAAGAGAAGGGACACAGATGGTAAGTTTAGATTTATAAGAAGTGAAATACCCAAGAAATAATATGTTGGTAAGTATCAAAGGTTACATTTTTCTTTTGCTATCTCAAGTGTTTTAAAAGGCATATGGTGGCTCAGAGTTGAAGTTACAACTGAATATAGGGTTTATATATAGATATATATGATAATAATAACGATTGGGGGATAACTTGGAAATATTATTCCAAGTTTCCAGTATTTAATTTAAATAATTAAACATTAGCTGTCAGAAGCTTGTGCTAAATTAAAGATGGGTGTTGTTATGCCTGGCAAACACTAAAATGAAATGCAAAGAGTTAAAGCTAGTAGGCCAAGAGAGAAAATGGAACACTCAAAATAATGTAACATGAAATATGGCAGAAAAGGAATAAAGAGCAGATAAAAATAATAGATATTAAATTAAAAAAAGAACAAAATGCCAGACCTAAGTACAACCATATTGATAACTCCTTCAGGTAAAATGGGCAAAACACTCCAGTCAAAAGACTGTTGTTCATCTACAATGGAGTATGACTCAGCCAGATCTCCCCATTTGGGACAACATGGATGGACCTAGAGGGTATTGTGCTAAGTGAAATAAATCAGAGAAAGACAACTACGATAGGATTTTACTTATATGTGGAACCTAAAAACAAAACAACAAAAAAGCAGACACAGACCTATAAATACAGAGAACAAACTGATGGTTACGGGGTATGGGGAAAAGACTTTTTCAGAGTGTGCAAGAAAACAAGAACCAGAAGCAGCTGGGAGGCTTTCTGCAAGAGATACAGTTGGGCACAAAGACACAGGTAGGGTGAATCTACAAGGTAGACAAAATATGTACTATGCTAATAGTTAAGACTAGGAAAGCTTGAATGGCTATATTAATGTAACAAAAAGGGGCACAGGGGGCATTGCAATCACTGAAGTCACTGACTCTTGATCTCCATTCAGGTCATGCTCTCCCAGTTTGTGAGTTGGAACCCTGCATGGAGCTCTGTGATAAAGGCTTGGAGTCTGCTTGGGATTCTGTCTCTCCTTCTCTCTGCCCCTCCCCTGTTTGTGTTCTCTCTCTCTCTCTCTCTCTCTCTCCCTCCCTCTGTCTCTAAATAAATAAAATTTTAAAATGAAGAAAAAAAAAAAAAAGACCTCGGGAAGTCTGGGTGGCTCAGTGAAGCATCTGACTCGATTTGGGCCTAGGTCCGATCTTACCAGCATGAGACTGAGTCCCGTGTTGGGCTCTGCCCTGGGTATGGAGCCTGCTTAGGATTCTCTCTCTCCCTCTGCCCTTCCTTCACTTGTGTGCATGCTCTCTCTCAGACAAAAAAAAAAAAAAAAAAAAAAAAAAAGACAAGAAGGGTTACAAGAGACAAAAAGGCTTTTTTCCTAATGATAATCAATTTAGGCCAAAAACACCACTGACAGACTTAATTGAGAAATAGACAAAGGCAAAATTATTGGTGGCTTTTAAATTTTTTAAAAGTTTATTTTTGAGAGTGAGAGCGAGAGTGAGAGACAGTGAGAGAGAGAGCAAGTGGGGGAGAGGCAGAGAGAGAGAAACAGAATCTGAAGCAGGCTCCAGGCTCAGAGCTGTCAGCACAGAGCCCAAGGTGGGGCTTGAACCCATGAGATCATGACCTGAACCAAAGTTGACACAACTGACTGAGCTACCCAGGTGCCCCCTTGTGATTTTTAGAAACACGTCGGTCTCAGGTATCGAGAGTACCATTTCACAACAAAGAATGAGCAAGGATGTAGATTATTTAACAACTGATTATATCAGGTACCATAAATTTTTATGGTTTTGGGTTTTTAATTTAGGTCTTTGGTCCATTTGGGGTAAATTTTTTTGTGTTGAATATGAGGTATGAAGAGAAATTCAATCTTTTGCATATGCTGGAACCACATGTTAAACAAAATCTTTCCTGTATTGAATTTACTTTGCATCTTTCTGGAAATTGCCTGTATATGGGTGGGTTTATTACTGGACTTTTTAATGTACTCCCTTGATGTCCTTCCCCACGCCCCTCAAACCACACACCACATTTTATGGTAAGAATGGAAATCAGGTTGTGTAAGTACTCCAAATTTGTTCTTCTTCAGAATGTTTTTGCTGACTCTAGTTCCTTTGCTTTCATATAAAGACTTTAGAAACAGCCTGTCAATTAAAAAAATGTTGAAATTTTGATTGAAATTATATTGTACATGAGTTTGGGGAGAATGGACATATTAACGCTATTGAGTCTTTAAAAAATTTTTTTTAACATTTATTCATTTTCGAGAGACAGAGTATGAGTGGGGAGGGGCAGAGAGGGAGAGACAGAATCTGAAGCAGGCTCCAGGCTCTGAGCTGTCAGCACAGAGCCTGATGCAGGGCTCAAACCCACGAATTGTGAGACCATGACCTGAGCTGAAGTCAGATGCTTAACCAACTGAGCCACCCAGGTGCCCCTGCTGTTGAGTCTTTAAATCCAGGAGTATGATATTGCTCTACCAGTTTAGGTTTTGATTTCTGTAATTAGTGCTTTATAATTTTAGCATAAGGATTTGCATATACTCTGTAAGATTTATACCTATGTTATAAACTATTTGGTGCCACTTTAAATTTTAATTTGTCTCAATTTCCAATCGTTCATTGTCACTATATAGAACAAAATTGTTCTGTTCATGTTGTCCTCATAAGGCTCAACCTTGATAAACTCGCTTTTTAAAAAAGTGCTAGTTACTTTTTTTTAAGATTCTTTGGAGTTTTCTAGGTAGACAGTCTCATTTTCTAAGAATAGCGACGATTGTATTTCTTATTTTTTTTTAATCTGTGTGTCTTTTTTTGTCTTACTTTATTGTGCTGAGTAGGATAGCCAATGCAATGCTTACTAGGAGTGGTAAAAACAGAAATCGCTGTGTTGTTCCCAGAGGGAAAGGAAGCATTTAGTCTTTGACTATTAAGGATCATTTTCGCTGTAATTTTTTTGGTGGGTGCCCTTGGTCAACTTTGAGAACGTTCCTTTCTATTACCGGTTTACTGAAGGTTTTATCATGAAGGGGTGTTGAATTTGTCAAAAGCTTTTTCTGCATCTATTGAGATAATAACAGGGTTTTTCTTCTTGTTCTGTGGATATGGTGAATTATAGTCAGTCCTCATTATTTGTAGATTCCATGTTTGTGAATTTGCCTACTTGCTAAAATTTATCTCTAACCCCCAAATCAAAATTTGTGGTGCTTTTGCAACATTTTCAGACATGCACAGAACAGCAAAAAATTTAGCTCAGCCAGTGTGCACGGTCCCAGCTGAGGTCAAATGAGGTGATGTTTCGCCTTCCTCTTCAGGCTCTCAAATTATAAACAAGCATCATTTTCATGGTCTGTTTATTTTCATGTTATTCACATTTTTGTACTTTTTGTTGGTGATCTTACTGTTTAAAATGTCCCTTAAGCATACTGCTGAAATACTGTCTTGTGTTCCTGAGTGATAGGACTTACAGAAGAAACAGATGTGAAACATCAAGCTTTGTTCAGGGTAGAAGGATACTGCTTTTGGTCAGTGGGTCCAGTGTTAATGGATGAACAATATATATTAAATAAGGTGTCATAACATTGTTCCAAAGAAGACATACAGATAGCTAACAGGAAGATGAAAAGATGCTCAACATCACTCATCATCAAGGAGATACAAATCAAACCACGATGAGATACTACCCCACAACTGTCAGAATGGCTAAAATTAACACAGGAAACAACAGATGTTGGTGAGGATATAGAAAAAGGGGAACCCTCTTACACTGTTGGTGGGAATGAAAATTGGTGCAGCCACTCTGGAGAACACTATGGAGTTTTCCCAAAAAGTTAAAAATAGAACTACCCTATGATCCAGCAAGTGTACTACTAGGCATTTAACCAAAGAATGCAAAAATACAGATTCAAAGGGGTACATGCACCCTAATGTTTATAGAAGCATTATCAAAAATAGACAAACTATGGAAAGAGTCTGAATGTCCATCAACTGATGAATGGATAAAGCACATATGTATGTGATGGAATATTACTCAGCCATCAAAGAGAATGAAATCTTGCCATTTACAATGACATGGATGGAGCTAGAGAGTATTAAGCTAAACTAAGCAAGTCAAGCAGAGAAAGACAAATACCATGCAATTTCACTCATTTCTGGAATTTAAGAAACAAAACAGATGAACATATAGGAAGAGAAAAAAAGAGGGAAACAAACCACAAGAGACTTTTTTTATTTTTTATTTATTATTTATTTATTTATTTTTTGGTCAAGTTAACATACAGCAGAGTCTTGGCTTGAGGAGTAGATTCCCGTGATTCATCACTTAGATACAATACCCAGTGCCCATTCCAATGAGTGCCCTCCTCAATGCCCGTCACAGACGTTCTCCACTCCCTTAACCCCCACTTCCATCAACCCTCAGATTGTTCTATTTAAAAGTCTTTTATGGTTTGCCTCCCTCTCTATTTGAAAGACCCCATATCTTCAGTTAAGTTTCTCAAATTCCACATATGAGGGAAATCCTATGATCTCTTTCTCTGACTGACTGACTTTGCTTAGAATAATACCCTCCAGTTTCGTTCACATTGTTGCAAATGGCATGATTTCATTCTTTTTCATCCCTGAGTAGTATTCCCTTGTGTGTATATGCCACATCTTCTTTACCCGCTCATCTGTTGATGGACATTTGGGTTCTTTCCATACTTGGGCTATTGTTGATAGTGTTGCTGTAAACATTGGGGTGCATGTGCCCCTTTGAAACAGCATACCTGTATCCCTTGAATAAATACCTAGTAGTGCAATTGCTGGGTCATAGGGTAGTCTTATTTTTAATTTTTTGAGGAACCTCCATACTTTTTTCCAGAGTGGCTGCACCAGTTGGCATTCCCACCAGCAGTGCAAAAGAGACCCTCTTTCTCTGGATCCTCACCAACATCTGTCGTTTCCCGAGTTGTTTATTTTAGCCACTCTGATGGGTGTGAGGTGGTATCTCAATGTGGTTTTGATTGTATTTCCATGATGATGATCAATGTTGAGCATCTTTTCATGTGTCTGTTGGCCATCTGGATGTCTTCTTTGGAAAAATGTCTATTCATGTCTTCTGCCCATTCACTGGATTATTCATTTTTTGGGTGTTGAGTTTGGTAAATTCTTTATAGACTTTTGATATTAACCCTTTAACTGATAGGCCATTTGCAAATATCTTCTCCCATTCCGTCAGTTGTCTTTTAGCTTTGATTGTTTCCTTCTGCTGTGAAGAAGCTTTTTATCATGATGAGGTCCTAATAGTTTATTTTTGCTTTTGTTTCCCTTGCCTCCAGAGACGTGTTGAATAAGAAATTGCTGCGACCAAGGTCAAAGAGGTTGTTGCCTGCTTTCTCCTCGAGGATTTTGATAGCTTCTGTCTTACATTGAGGTCTTTCATCCATTTTGAATTTATTTTGGTGTATGGTGTAAGAAAGTGGTCCAGGTTCATTCTTCTGCATGTTGTTGTCCAGTTTTCCCAGCACTATTTGCTTAAGAGATTTTTTTTTTCAAATGAATATTATTTCCTGCTTTATTGAAGATTAGTTGGCCATATCTTTGTGGGTCTATTTCTGGGTTCTCTCTTCTATTGGTCTGTGTGTCTGTTTTTGTGCCAATACCATACTGTTGTGATGGTGACAGTTTTGTAATACAGGCTAACATCTGGCATTATGATGCTTTCAGCTTTGGTTTTCTTTTACAACATTACTTTGGCTATGCGGGGTTCCATACGTCTTTTAGTATTGTTTGTTCAAGCTCTGTGAAGAATGCTGGTGCTATTTTAATTGGGATTGCGCTGAATGAAACCACAAGAGACTCTTAGAGAACAAACTGAGGGTTGGTGGAAGGAAGTAGATGGGGGATGGGGTAGATGGATAATGGGTATTAAGGAGGGCACTTGTTATGATGAACACTGGGTGTTGGATGTAGGTGATGAATCACTGAATTCTACTCATGAAACCAGTATTGCACTATGTGTTAACTAACTGGAATTTAAATAAAAAAGAAAATAAAACTTATATAAAGAGATGGTGAATCAAGAAGAGGAAAAAAAAAAGTAAATGAGGTATCATAAAACAGAAACACACTAAAACAAGGTTCTATATGGATCAGTTGATGAAAATTCATCAACAAAACCATCTGCCTGCAGCTTGGTTTGTTGGATAGTTTTAAAGTATAATTTCAGTTTCTTTAATAGATTTAGAAATAATCAATTCATCTAACTCTTGAGTGAGATTTTGGAGTTTGGATCTTTTAATGACTTTAATACTTCATCTAAGTGGTTGATTTTATGGGTGTCGAAGTTGTTTGTAGTGTTCTTATTAACCTGTCATGATATTGTCTCTGGCATTTCTGACATTTTAATGTGTATGTTTTCTTTCTCTTTATGTCTCTCTTTCTCTCTGTCTTTCTGTCTCTTTTGGTTTGCCTGGCTAGAGGCTTATCAGTTTTACTGATCGTCCCCCCTCCCGACACTCCGTCCCACCACAGAACAAGTATTTTGTGTGTTTTTTTCTATTGTTACCATTTTCATTGATTTCAGCTTGTACTTAATTTCTTTCTTCTATTTGCTTGAGACAATTTTCTCTTTTATTCTTAAGTTTCTTACAGTGGAAACTATGGAATATTGATTTAAGATATTTTTAGCTCATCTAAGATAAGCATTTGATGTATACATTTTCCCCAAGCACTGCTTTAGCTTCCAGCATCACCTACCACATTCTTACTTTCATTCAGTGCAAAATATATTTAACTCTGTTAGATTATTTTTGGCCCTCATGACCCATTAGAATTGTGTTCATTTTCAAATATTGGAGGGATTTTCCAGATTTTTTTTTTTTTTGCTGTTCCTAATTTTGTTTTTTAAATGTTTGTTTGTTTATTTTGAGACACAGATAGACCAAGCACACACATGTGCTAGGTGGGGGGGAGGGGTGGAGAGTGAGGGTGAGAGAAAATCCAAAACATGCTCTGCACTGATGGCACAGTGCATGTGGGGCTGAATCTCACAAACCCTGAGATCATGATGTGAGTCGAAATCAAGAGTCGGACGCCTAACCGATTGAGCCACCCAGGCTCCCTGATTCCTCACTTTAATCTATGATTGTTAGAAAACATCATTGTGTAAATCAATTCTTTTAATTTTGTTGAGGTTTGGTTTTATTTGGTGTTTTGGAAAGTGTTTCACATACCTTTGAAAATAATGTATATTCTGCTATTACTTAGTGGAATGTTCTCTAAATGGCAAATACGTCAAGACGATTAATGGCATTGTTCAGATCTCCTCTGTAGTTACAGAACTTCTACTTTTTCTCTCGGTCACGAGAGAGAAGTGTCAAAATCTCCAACTGTTAACTATGGGTTTTCTCTTTGTCTTTTCAGTTCTATAAGTTTTGCCTCATGGGTTGTGAAGCTCTGTAGTTCTATACACATTTAAGATGATGAATTCTTCTTGGATATTGACTTCACAAATACAACTATATAGCTATAAAATATAACTGTATAACTTTATAAATATAACTATTTCATCTTTATTTTGATTAGTTTTTTTTTTAATTTTTTTTAACGTTTATTTGTTTTTGAGACAGAGAGAGACAGAGCATGAACAGGGGAGGGGCAGAGAGAGAGGGAGACACAGAATTGGAAGCAGGCTCCAGGCTATGAGCCATCAGCCCAGAGCCTGACGCGGGGCTCGAACTCAGGGACCGTGAGATCATGACCTGAGCTGAAGTCGGACGCTTAACCGACCAAGCCACCCAGGCGCCCCTATTTTGATTAGTTTTTACATGACCTATCTTTTCCAATATTTTTGCCTCAATGTGTACTGATGTGGTTGGATTAAAATCTACCATCCTCCTACCAGTTTTGTTTTAGTGTCATCTGATAATTACATTTTTTTCTCTTTTATAGCTTCTTTTGGATTGAGTAATTTTTATAACTACCCTTTATTCTGTTAATGTCTTATTCATATCTCTTACCTTTTTTCCCCCCCTCAGCGGTTGCATTGGAATTTACAATACGTATCTTTAATTGCTCAGCATCTATCTTCAAATAATATTAAACCACTCCGTAGGTAGTTTAAGGACCACAAAGAGGGATAGGCTAAATTTTTTCCTCTCTTCTTTTGCACTATTAATTTAGAAATTTAAGCTTGTACCTATGCTATGGATGTACAATAAAGAATTCCTATTTTTGTTAGGTTAGTAATTCATCTTTTAAGACAATTAGAAACAAGACAAATGAGTTTTACCTTTACTTTCATTTGTGCCAGTGAGTTTTCTTTATTTCTTGATGTAGATTTAAGGTTTTCTCTGGTATCATTTCTTCTGCCTGGAACATTTCCTTTAACACTTGTCATAATATAGATCAGCTGGCAATGGATTTTCCAAGTTTTTCTTTCTCAGATAAAGTTTTTATTTTCACTTTTATTTTCAGAATATATTTTAAGAGTATAGAATTTGTAGTTAAGTTTCTTTTTTTTTCTTTCAGCACTTGAAAGGTGTCACTATATTTTTACGTGGCTTGTATTGTTTCTGGTGATGTTTGCTGTAATTCTCACCTTTGTGCCTTATCTGTGTTATGTACCTTTAATCTTTGGCTTTTTAAAAGATATTCTCTTTGCTTTTGAGGGGTTTGAATATGATGTGTGTGTGTGTGTGTGTGTGTGTGTGTGTGTGTGTGTGTGTGTGTTGTATTTATCCTAATTTATGCTCGATGTTCATTGAGGTTCTTGGATAAGTGTTTTGGAAAATTGTCAGCCATTATTTCTTCAAATGGTTACTTTTCTTAGTTTCCTTTCTATCTCCTTTTATCATTCCAATAGCCTACACATCAGTCTGTTGATACTGTCTCAGAGCTCTAATTTTTTTCTTTTCTACTCTTTCCTGTTAATGTTTCCGTTTGAGTTATCTCTGTTGATTTGTTTTCAAGTTCACTAATTGTTTCCAGTGCTGACTTGAGTCTACTGATACACCTGTCAGACCTTCTTCGTGTATGTTTCTATGCAAGCATGTCGGGTTATTTTACATTTTCTGTGTTACAATTCTCCTATTTAAGACGTCTTGTTGATTGTCTTATCTCTTGAAAGGAAAATTTTTTTTATTCCTTTTATGCTTTTAATTTTTTGTTGACAACTGGTATTTTATGTAGGCTAATGGAAACTAAGATGAGTAGGTGAAAAGAAATATGGGTCCATATCTTCTTTTGCTAGGCCTCTCGGTGGAGGGTTGGACCAATTTGTCAGAAATTGAACCGAAGTTGGTCTCTTTTGTTGCTATGGTCAACCTCTGTGGACTGCCTGCTTCAAATTCCTTTAGCATTACCTTTTGTTTAAGGTGGAGGCTGGTTTGCCAGAGGGTTTTTCTCAATATTTGCTTTCTCATCAGCTTTAGGTCTTTGAACTTGTGTACCAGAGAGGGTCTTTATCTTCTTGAATCTTTCTTAGTAGTAGAGTAGTTCTGTTACTTGATGTTCTGGTAGTTTGGCGGTAGGGGCAGGAAGAGGAAGACTTTTTCCTTTCTTCTGCTTTGGCATTGATATTAGGTTGGCACTATACCCCTAGATTCTTTTGGGGATGAGGGGACTTTTTCAATGATCTTTCACTCTTCAGCTCAGAATTTATTTTTCTTCTCCCACATGGGTAGAGGGATTATTGTTTCCTTCCTTCAGATATACCAATGTCATAAGGAGACATTTTTAATAGTACTTTAAAGAGCAAAAGGGTTTGCTGTCCTTCTCCCAGCAGTTTATGACTTTTATTCTATAAGGGTAATCAGTGGGGCAGAATCTGGATGGTGCATCATGCTTTTTCTTTTTCTCCAAGTACTTGTCTTCAACTTTATATTTGTCTTGTTTTACTCATCGGTATGTTTGAAAAACTTCCATGTTGTTTTGGATATAGTTTGTTCATTCTTATTGCTGAAGAGAATATTATTTATCTATACATTGCTATTAATACTACTGCTATTGAATATTTGGGATGTTTCTGGTTTGGCTCTAATGTGAATAGAGCTATATATTCTTGTATATGAGTTTGGTGAACATATATATTTTGCTTCTATTGAGTATATTTACATCTATGAGATTAATTGTTGAATCAAAAAGTATGCATATAATTAGTTATAGGAGACTCTGTCTAACAATTTTCAGAGTCATTATACCAATACACATTCCTTCTAGTATTGTAAGCAAGTTTTAGTTTCTCCTTATTGTTTCTATCACTTGGAGTTTTCTTTCCTTTTTCATGTAGCCACTCTAGAGAATATTGTTTTAATTTTTATTCCCCTCATGACTAATGACGTTTGCCACCCTTTTCATGTTGGCTGTTTGGTTAGCCTCTTTTTTAGTTGCCTAATCAAGTCTTTTACTCATATTTCTACAATGGGTATTTTGTTTATATTTCATTGGTGCAGAGCACAAAGATCAGATATGGACTATGTATATATGTCAACTGATGGACGAATCTGCACTGTACTAGTGGGAGTGGTTTTTTTAAAATGTGGGCGGTAGAATTGTTGATCACTTTATTTTAATTCCTATGTTTTTTAAATTAATGTGTGGGTGTGACTGGGTGGCTTAGTCGGTTAAGCCTCAGACTCTTGGTTTTGGTTCAGGTCATGATCTCACATTGGTGGGTTCAAGTCCCATGTCAGGCTTTGTGCTGACAGCGTGGAGCCTGTTTGGGATTCTCTATCCCTCTCTCTCTGCCCCTCCCTGACTTGGGCTATAGTGCTCTCGCTCGCGCGCTCTCTCTCTCGCTCTCTCTCTCTCTCAAAAGAAATAAACTTAAAAAATAAAGTGAATTGTAGACTTTTCATTTATTTATTTTTATTTTTTCAGAAAGAGTGAAAGCATGAGAAGAGGAGGGGCAGAGGTGGAGGGAGAGACGGAATCTTAAGCAGACTCCAGGCCCATTGTGGAGCCCCATGAGGGTTTGATCTCAGGACCATGCAGTTGTGACCTGAGCCAAAATCAAAAGTTGGATGCTGAGCCACCCAGGTACACCCCCATCTTTATCAAATTTTTTTCCTAAATGTTCTATAGTAAATATCTATATATGTACAACTTTAATCAATCAAAAGGTTGGAAACTAAAAATTAAGTCTTATCATGACATAAGCATTTCTGATGATTACAACATAACTTTAATTTATAAATTGACCCAATTGGCAAAATGGTAAAATCTAGCCAGAGATTTAGAACTTTCAGTATTCTTTCTGCAGTTTTAGTGAGAATATGAATAAATCAATGAATGGGTGAATCAGTAAATGACCCAGAGAAATATCCTTTTGTGTGATTAATAATTTCCATATTTACTACCTATAAATGCTATTAAAATTTCATTTTTGATGTGCTGCTGAATCACTAGCCTCAAAGCTCTGTTGGTCCAATTTTAAAGGCTAATATATAAGTTATTTTGAGGGCATTACCTGAAATTATAGTTGTCTTCTTGGAAAGAAATAATATTCTTAGTGAGTTTTTCCATATATTATGTTAAGTAGTATAACATTTTGAATAGAGAAAGATTGACTTGTAATTGCTAACTGGTGGCTCATTGTTTTTATTATCTTTGTTCATCTCACTATATCTCTTATAGATGTGTTTTTGTCTCGTCTGGAATAGAATTTATAAGGATTCATGATAGATGTTATGTAGAGTTTAAATATAGTAAATTTTGAATGTCAGTTGTACAAAATATGAACCTCCTTTACATTATTATCATTAAGGACAGGATTCAAATCTTTATGTAGACTATTACAGGAATATCATACAATTTTTAAGCAAATAGTTGTTATATAATAGGCAATATGTTTACTATAATGCTCTTCACCAAGTCAGATAAAAAAAAAAAAAAACAAAACAACTCTGTTTTTATATCAGAATATGACAGGCCATGAGAAAAGTGGTTGGATTTATTACTTACAAGTTATCCACATAGAACACATATATAGTATCCTACCAAAACAATTTCTTCTAATTTAGTGGCTTGGCATAGCTTAAAATAGAATTCACTAAATAATATGTCTTCAAACTCATCGATTGTAGACATTGTAGTATGAAAAATGTAAAGCTAACAGTAACTAATGCTCTTCAAAAGTATGGTAGCCTTTGCAAATTGTTTGGAATTAATTTGTTTTGAGTAAACGGAAATTAGTCTGTTAAATGAAGCTTTTAAGACAGGGATTACAAAGGGGTAAGAGACCATCTCACCAGGATAGCTTAAAACCCACACATTTGTACGTGTCAGGAGAAGTACTGTCCTTTAAAAATGATCTTATTCTTTCCAATTGTCTGAGATTGGTGCCTCCTGATGTGATCTGGAGATCTGGCAAAGTAGAAACATATTTAGATTCTTACTCATTAGAATACTGAACTCATCCATCAGCAGGATTGACAAGGTCTTAGACAAAGCATTTTGCCTGGCACACAACCTGTACTGAGATTTTCCTGTGGCTATAATGTAGCACACCTGACAGATGTTTGAGTCATTTAACACAGCAGGCGGTACTCATAAACACCACAGACTGGCATTCAACATGATAGGGATTATTTTTCTTTTGTCTGCCTGAAGTTATATGGCCTATAATCAACAAAGGATTTAGGCATAACTAGCTAAAATGTAGGGTGTGATATCATTTATATGCGATATTTCTCATGCTTATAAAGCTTACAAAATATCCCAGAAGCTGACATACTTTTTGACACAGGTGAAAAACATTTTACATGTTTCCTTTTTCATGATTAGAACTGGTATAGGAAAGAAAGGCATCATGGGTATTATTCACAGAGTAAAGCTTCTGTATCACTATTTATTTTCTTGATATTTCCTTAATGATGTAATGGGCTTTACTAAGCCCATACTAATTTTTAAATTCAACATGGTGGTGATGAAGTAAACAGTAGCAAGGTCACTAGTTAAAAATTCCCATTAACAGTGTGTCTACACCAGAACAAGAAAGGCAGAAATAAATATATACCATCTGTAGTTGTAAAAGTTTCATGTCCTAAGGGATAGAGATAGATGCTATTAATTTAAATGTCATGTTTGCATTGAATGAAGCACAGCGATTTTTTTTATTTTAATTTTTTTAGCACAGCGATTTTAGATTTGACTTTATTAAAGTTCTTTTTTTAGGTTAAGTTTCTCACTTGGTAAGTGGCAATTGGAGGACATGCTCATTGATAAAAATTATTTAGGTCCTTTGGGGAGCAGTAACGTGCAGGGGGGCATGATGCTTTCAAAATAACATTTTATTGCATTTACAAGTTATTACATAATCAAAATAATCTTGTATTCTACAACTGTATAGGGACTTTAAAAATAGGAAAATTAATAATACCTTAAAGGAACAAATAAATACCACAATTAAACCATGGTAACACTCTGGCATATATAATACCTACTTTAGAAACTGTTTTTGTAAGCATGCATTTGTTGGAAAAAGTTTCCGGTTTTGTTTTGCGTGGGTCATGGCTTTTTTTCAGTTTGCTTTAGGGTTCAGTGATTTGCTGGATACAGCTGCATGTGCAGATGCAGAAACAGTTTCATCCCAGGAAATAACCATAGTTTAGCATTTAGGTGCCAAGGTAAGTCTGTAGAAGTTAATGAAAACATTCTTTAAGGCTATGCCCAACCACGAGGACTCACTGGAATTCTGAAAAACCCATACGTGTCAGAAAGGTTGAGATTAGTTTATCTTCCCAATGTTTTATTTACTCCTGTCGCTAGCTACAGTATACTAACTGCTTTCCTAATACTCATTCTTTAACTCCTACATTTCCAGGCTGATGACCCATACTGACATTGGATTTTGGCCCATCGGTAGTGATATTTTGAGCAAGGTTTTCTTAGCTAGCTTCAGGATTAGGTATTCTTTCCTGCTGGCTATATTGAGAAGGAGCTTCTTAAGTCTCATGTGACCTATATATACATATCTGCTTTTGTTTTTTCTTTTTAACAAACTCATTCGGAAGGGGAAAGATCAGAGATTTGAAATGATATAATTGGGACCTGCCCTGTGGGTGCTGAATCCATATTAGTCCCCTCAACTGGAAAGATGTTTCTTCACATCTAAGCCCAGTTTCCATTTCCTTTAGGCAAGCCTTCCTGACCTTTCTGACTAGCTTGAGTGCTTTTTAAGGTACTTTCCAAACATCGTGTAACAGCGTTACTTTTTAATGAGTATAACCACTGTAGTTTCATATTTTTGATAACTTGATTAATATCTGTTTCTTCCACTAAACTCCAAGCTCTGTAACTACAGGGTTTGTGTCTGTTTTTTTCTTACTTATATCCTTGGTGCCCAACATGTCGTGGGGACTCAGGAGGTAGTTGTTGAACAAATGCATTTCATAAAGCACTAATTATATTATTTATATATTTCTAATGTTAAATTACTATTTTGACACCTTCTCAAAACATAAACTACTCTTAGGGCATTTCGCTTTGTGTACATTGTGTGATTTTGGCACACCAATATATAATATCCTTTTTCCCTCCGTGCTGTAGAACCAACAGAGAGATGTATCCAAAAGTCAAACATGGGTTGGAGGACATGGCTTAAATGTGTGGCCAAAGTGCTGTGACTGATTTCTCACCATTACTTATTTCAAGCTTACTCGCTAGCCATTGTCAGATCCCTACTTGGCAGCAAAGTGAAGTAAAAAAAGTACTTTTGATCAGTGGACACTGGAGAAGTAGGAAATACATCAATGGGGGAAAATGCTGGGATAGGGTATAGAGAAGATTCAAGAGCTCTTAAAGGCAGGGAGTAAATGGGGTGTAATTATAATTTATACTAATAACTAATACTTAAATATTAGTAAGTAATAACTAACACTAATAACTAATACTTAAACTTAATATCAGTATCTCTAAACTTAAAACTACTTTAAATACTTAAAACTATTGCAAGCACAAGCAAATGACAAGAAAAGAAGAAAGAACGTTGCCTTTTGCGTGAGTTTTTCTTTCAGTCATGATATACAAAGAAAAGACAATTAGTAGGTATTACCCCCATTGTTGAAATTCTTCAGAACAAACACAGGATATTACATATAATATCTTTAACAATAAGCCCCACTCTGTGTAATTTGTGCTTCATTAACCATTAACTGTTGACAGTAGTGTGTATATGTAATTTATAATTGTATACTTTTTCATGGCGTACACAATAAAAAGCTACTAATACTTGCCAGTCATTTAGGCTTCAATTTGGACATTATATTATCTAGAGAATATGTGTAAAGTCCACTCCTGGGTTCCTTTTCCTTTGGTCTCTTGGAAGCTTGTACTGTCTATTGAAATAGTTTTGCAGGACCTGCTTGTATTGTCTGTTTGCAGCTATATCTCTCTCAAGACTGTGGGGGCAGGGACAGGGTCTTACTCATATGAGAATTTGCATGGTAAAATACTTTGGTACATAGAATGTACTTTAGGAGATAAATGGATAAATACTCATCAAAAAGCTGCCAGATACGGAGCAGGTATAATAGAATTGGGTTACAGCAAACCTTGGCATAGCTGCCCACTTTCAAATCACCCTACAACTATGGTAGGTGCTGTCCTCCGGTCTCTTTGGTGTCCTGGCATCCCTTTTTTGGGACTGCCTACCCAGTGGACTCAATACTGAGTACTCTGGTAGTCATTCTGCCTGTGGCTCCAGGAAGATAGCAAAAATGAAGAAGCATCTCCCTCACTCACTCTCAGTAATGACTCTATGTCCAGCTCTTGTTGTCTCATTCTATTGCAGTTCTTCCTGTACTTAGGCCACAAAATGGACAGCTAATGCTAAGGGAGGGAGATCAGGCATAGCAAGTGTTAGAGGGAGAAAGGGGTCTCAAACCCTCTCTAACGAGGCACTCTTTGCCTCTTTGAACTACAACAGTCACGTCCGCGGTAGCAATAATAGTCTTAAGCAGCTTCCTGTGCTGACAGCAAAGGATTCTGTTAAGACTTGGCACTAGAGAGAACGATGCCAAAGGCAAAGTCACAGAGGAAGCTGCTCCAGGAATGCAGGTCAGGCTAGACGTGACCTGCAACAAGGTAGAGACCCTGAAATTGTGGGGAAGTAGGTGAATTTGAGAACTAGGGGAGAGAGAGAAAGTAAGGATTTGAGTCCTGGATGAACAGCCCATGTTTCTAGACAGCTGCCTGTGTGCTGACGGCATTCATTAGGAGAAGGGATCACTAAGGAAAGAGGAACATTTTGGGGATAAAAAAAGACGAGTATAGGGTAACAATTAGTTACTTTAATGGTTCTACTCTTAATTCTAGTCTCAACACACAGTCAAGCAATCAGTATTACCTAGTAACCTTTTTGTATTTTCTTGGTGAGGCCTAGACCACACTCTCCTTGGTGACACTACCAAATAGTTACTGCTTCTCCTCAAACCCAGCTCTGGAAACTCCTCCTTCCTGCTCCCTCCCCCCTCCCCAGGTAAGCTTCCTCTCCTTCCCAGGAAAAACAGAAGTAATCTGGGAAGAGTCCTGTCCACCCACTTCTAATCATCCCCCAGGCCCTTAGGACCCCGATTTCCTCTCTAGGCTCTCACCTTTAATTTTGTCCTCAACATTGAAACCAGAGTCATCTTTGAAAACTGCACATCAAACATTGTCTCATCTTTGCTTACTGCCTCCCAGTGGCCACTGAGTCAGACTTCATGTGTTGCTCTCTCTCTCACTTATCTAGCATTGTCTCTTGCCACATGTCCCTGTATTTTTCACACTGACTCAATACTTCAAATGCATTACACTTCTTAAAGTCTTCAGATATTTGCCTCTGCATCCCATCTGATGTGTATTGTGATTTGCTTTTTATTTGTATCATTATTGCTTAATTTTGAGTCTTTAAGTTTTTATTTAAATGTCTTTTCCTCCTGGAAACTTCCCTGACTGCCACCCTTCCCTCAAATAAGAATTAAATTCTTCTCTTGTGCACCCTTCCCCCAACCCCATATCTGGTATTTCCCTTATAGTATTACATGCCATGGAACTTCATATTTTCTATTGATCTTTCAGAATCCTAGATTACAATATATCAAGGCAAGTCCTATTTCTGTAGAGCTCAATAGAGTTCCTATTACATACTAGATGTTCTATTAATAGTTGGTAATGAGTACTGAATGATTTATATGATATTATTCTATAAACTGGAGCCATTTTGAATGGGTAGGATACCTAACCTAAATTAAATAAAGTGTTTGACTTGTATCATGTAAATGTAATTATTCTTAGTGTAAGTGGCAATTATTAGTATTTTTTTTTTGGTAACAGCTTTATTGAGGTTCAATCCACTTACTATATAATTCACACGTGTAAAATTACACAATTCAGTGGTTTGTAAGGTATTCAGATTTGTGCCTCAGTTACTATGATCAACTTTGGAACATTTTCAGTAAATGGTAAATCTTGATCATTGATGATTTGGTACATTAGAATCTTGTTTTTGCCCATCTGGAGTGTTTTGATAATTACTTAAAATAGTTTGTTAATGTGGATCTCAAATGGCATCTTCAGATTACAGTGTCATCATCTTTTCCTAACCTGTCAAACTATACTGAGATTTGAGAAAGCCTTAATTTCTAATATTTTGGTTAATGCAAATTCAAAGTCATCAAATTATATTTACCTACAAATACTACAATGTTCTAAAAGTAGAACCTTTTCTCTCTAGCTGTAATGAGTCATTTACCTTTCCTCATCCAGGAAGCATGGTTCTCATTGTCAAGGTTACTGTCATTTGCATATAACTGAGTATCATTCCTATTCTGCTTAGGTTACTTTCATTTCTCTTTAAATTTTTTGTTGTTGTTTGGTTTTTATTTTTTTAAATTTAGAGTCAGAGAGAGTGCACTAGAGGGGTAGAGGGAGAGAGGGAGAATACCAAGCTGGCTCCATGCTTAGCTTGGAGCCCAACATGGGACTCAATCCCAAGATCCTGGGATCATGACCTGAGCTGAAATCAAGAGTTGGATGCTCAACCTAATGAGCTGTCCACACACCCCTCTGCTGGTTCCTTTAAAAACCATTGTACATGGTCATCAGATTAACCTTCTTAACATATTCACTATATTTCTTTCATTACTTACTGAACTAGATTTCAAAATTTGATATGGGAGACATTTTTGTTCTCATTTGGAGACTCTCCATTTATGAATCAGGTGTGTGTGTGTGTGCGTGTGTGTATGTGCGTGTGCATGCTTGGCAAGGAGCCATTGCTGGAAGAAAAGAAGATACTAATTTCAGGAACAGAAGAGTGAGGAAAAGAGACACATGGGCTATCATGTTTAGTAAGGCAGGGGAGATCTGCCATGACATATGAAGCTCTGGGAAAGGACAAGTATCAAGCTAATCTTGAGGATATTTTGCTGTTTTATTTAATGCAGTACTCTCGTTAACCATTTCTTCAAGAAAAACTAATACATTGAACCAACAGATCTCACAGGATATTTATTATACTTCTCACTCCCAAATACACATGTTAAAACTCCAATTTCAAGATCAGTAACAATAGCAGTTACCCAGAGAGTATCATTATTTTTGTCTGTCATCTCCCCTTATGCAGTAATGGTAATTCCCACTCGTGATTGAAAATTCAGGCAAGTCCGTGTATTTTCAGTTCTCTATTCAGATAAAAAAAGAAAAACAAAAAACAACAACAACAAAAACTATGGTCATTTTAAGTGTCAAGGATAACTATTATAATGAATGGGGTGCTTAGGTGGCTCAGTTGGTTAAGCGTCCGACTTATGCTGAGGTCAGGATCTTGCGGTTTGTGAGTTTGAGCCCCATGTTGGACTCTGTGCTGACAGCTCGAGCCTGGAGCCTGCTTCAGATTTGTGTTTTCCTCTTGCTGCCCGCCCGCCCCCATCTATGGCACTCTGTCTCTCTCTCAAAAATAAAGAAACATCAAAAAAAAAGTGTCTAGTACCATGTTATAATCAAACTTTGATATAATGTTAAAATTTTCCCCATCTGAGACCTTTTGCAAATAGAAAATTTAAAACGGAGGCTTGCTCCTTTCTTCTTTCCCAACCTGTTGTTTCTACCCTTCCTCTCCCATTTTGCTCCATTTCCTAACTTTGTTGAAGCAGGGGAAGGAAAGGTTTTGGAAGAGGGCAGCAGGGAAGGTTTTGGACTCTGGGTTTAGCTGATGATTCTCTGGGTGTTTAGATTGCTTCTTGGAATGCTCAGCCATTGTTGGGGATGCTCATCCATTTTCTTGATTTGGGTGAGTGAATGCTCTTAGAGTTCATGGGTTTTTTTTTTTGCCCTATGGGTAATTTGTGATGTGCTCGCAGGTTCTGACAGCGAAGTTCTTTGCCTCTGGTGGTATACTAAACATGACCTTGAATTCTTTGCTGCTTCCCTATCATAAGGCAGAATCCACCTCCTGATTCTGTGGATGGGGGTTGGCCTTGTGGCCAGCTTTGATAAAATAGAATGTTATGGAAATAACATTGTGACTTCTGAGTTTGGCCTCATCCCCTTGGAATAGTTCTGCAGTCACGTGAAGATGCTGGAGATGAAAAAGACAAGTTGGTTAGAGAGGGAGTCCAGCTCCACCATCCCAATTATTCTCATCACTCACCAGGAGTGGAGGCTCCTGAAGTAGGAGTGGGGCCATCTTACTCAATCCTGCTTCATTTAAGCTGCAGGCCTACTGAGTGAACCTGCTCTGCCAATCCACACAACTGGGAAGAAATAAGAAATGGTTTTAAGCCCCAGTTTGTGGAGATTACACAGAAATGGATCGCTGTTGTACGACTCTAGGCAATTTCGCTGGTTAGGCTCTAGAACAATCACATGGCCACGTGTGCCCCATGAGAACTATTTGTGCATACGTAGTCCGGATGATCTGTCTCTCTCCATTTGTATCTCCCAAGCAGGAGCTGGACACCAGCCTCCCAGTTACTCTCCACAGAAGTCCTCTTCCAGTTGTCTTTCTTGACCATGCACGATAAAAGACATAGTACAATATATGTGGCTTTGGATTATAATCCTTATCTATAATACAATACTGAAGTCTAAGAAGTTCTTAATAAAGTCTTAATAAAGTTCTTAATAAAGAAAAATATGAACATATCTCTATCTCTTTATACGCGTGCGTATATCTTGCGTATTTATTTGGCAGCAATGCCTGAGTTAAATTAGCATGAGGCTATAATCTTTATAACCTTTAAAAAATCCCACTTGGAATATGTTTAACATTTGACTGCAGAAATATTGATACATATAATATCCACTGAGGGCGTGATATATATACTGTAATATCTTTCTAAAATTAAAAAAATATACATATAAAAAAATATACACGATAGTTAACTTTATGTGTTCGCTTGACCATATCACAGGTGTCCAGATATTTGGCTAAATGTTATTTCTGGGTGTATCTGAGGGTGTTTCTGGTAAGATTAGCATTTGAATCAGACTGAGTAAAGCACATTGCCCCTTCCAGTGAGGGTGGGCATCATCTAATGCTATGAGCATTTGAGTAGAACAGAAAAGTGGGAGGAGGGAACATTGAGTCTCTATGCCTGACTAAGCTGGGACGAGGGTCTTTTCCGGGGCTTGGATGGGAACTTGAACTGTTGGCTCCCCTGGCTCTCTGGCCTTCAGGCTTGAACTGAAACTGTACCACTGGCTTTCCTGAGCCTCCAGCTTGCAGATGGCAGATGGTGGGATCTCTCAGTCTTTGTAATAGTGCCAGCCAATTCTGTGTATTAAATGTTTCTCTTTCTCTCTGTATGAATACATATCATGTCCTAGTGGTTCTGTTTCTTGAGAGAATCCTAACTTATATATTCGCTCTCCTCCAGTATTTCGGGAAAGAGGCTGTGCAGCTCTGTGAGTCTCCTTTTCTTCTTTGAATGTTTGCATTCTGATGGAACACCTCATTTTGGTGTTGGATATCTAGTGTCTTACTATTTTGGTCAAAAAGCCTGTTTTAACATTTTGTTATCTGTTGATGGACATTTTTCTTCAATTTACTAGAATTACTATTTAAATTACTAGAATTTACTATTTCTTTCAGACGAGTTACCATGAATAACACAATGCAAAAGGATTATTTTTTTAAGTTTATTTATTTATTTTGAGAGAAAGAGCGGGGGAGGCAGGGAGAAGGCAAGTAGGGGAGGGGCAGAGAGGGAGAGAGAGAATCCCAAGTGGCTTCCAGGGCCCTGTCACCAGAGCTGGATACAGAGCCCAGTGGCTACACACAGGTCTCTCAGACAGGCTCCATCTCACGAACTGTGAGATCATGACCTGAGCCAAATTTAAGAGTTGGACGTTTAACAGACTGAGCCACCCAGGCTCTCCAAGAACTAGTCTTATTAGACATTGTGAAGACATGATTTATTTTCTCTAAGAAATTCTCTTAAGGGACCAATAAACTTTGTAACTCCCTTGTATCTTAGCCCCTCATTCCCTCCCAGATATGAAATAAAAATTGTCTTTTGACTAGTCAGTCTTCCTAATTCATGGTGGAAGAAAGTCAGTGGGTTCACAGGACACTGCAGGCCCATTTCAGGGGCTTGAGAAAGGGTGGTGCGGAAGGATAAAGCAGTTTGTGTAAGTCTCAGGCTTCTCAAACGTACTGAGTCTAGTGGATTTCCTCATCTTAAGTGTTTTAAACAGTGGAATTGATGATTTTCCTTGAAGAATTGATACTTCTTGTATGAAATACGCAGACACTTTGGAATGTTTGTATATAACTTTTGTATATATAGATATTGTTTAAGGTTTTATCCCAACTTTTAGCAACAGGTAGTCACAGCCACTGTTTATTTCATGAACTTAATTTTTTACGCCTTTTCCCACTACATAAAGCTTTTATTATATCTTAAATAGGAATAATAATAGATCTCTACTTCTTTTGGAACTACTCACTGAGCTTTGCAAATAGTCAACTTAGCATTTTTCCATCTTTTTTGCAATATAAAAAATTGACAGTATCTCCATTTAGACTTGTGAGTTATTTTGGAGCAGTTCTTTGGATTTGAGTTTTCTTAATACCCTTCGTATGTAACAGGTGTTTGATACCTATTAGACATAAATAATATGTATTTTGAGCTGTTCTAATCTATATCACATACATATAAGTGTCTTACTCCAATTCACTTTCCCTTCTCTGCTTAGGCACACATCCAATGCTACCTTCTGCCTTATCTAGTCAGTTTAATCCTCTTCCAATTTTTAAAAAGATTTTTATAGTTCTCAGAGTACTTTTATGTATCATTTCATTTGATCCCCATTTCTATGAGACAAATTCACAGAAAAGAACAGGTACCAACCACTAAATAATTCACATTAAGCCACAGAACTACTAAATATAAAGTAAAACTAGAAGTCAGTGCTTTCGGTATGATTATGAAACTTTTCAAAGCGTTATCTTTCATTATATAACAAAAGATGACTGTTACTTTTACTTTTTTCTGCCTCAGATCATGAAGGTGATGATAAAAATATGTCCTTGAGATTCCTTTTCATTTGGTGTATGAATTTTTGTGTATATATATTTTTTTAAAAAATTAATACACTGGAGTGTGTGTTCTCTAAATATTTTCTCTATTTGACTACTAATGGAATTGAACTTTAATATATAAATAAAACATAATTTATTGTAAGACAAGTGGAATGGCTTTGTGAGAATCTTAAATCATTTAAAGGCACTTGTTTGAAAACCTTGGAAAATCAAAAAATACTAAAAGCAGCTGTAATTTCCAAGTTGGCCACAAGATGGTAGCAAATTCCTTTGTTTAATTTTAAGAATTGCTATCCTTTCCTGAGGTTGAAAAATTAAACTCGTTTGTGTTTCATGATGAGCTAGTTGAAGACTGCAAATACATATTTAACATCCCGTCCTCCAGCCAGAATTCCCCCTTTGACTGTCATCTGTATCAACATCCTTACAGTTCAGTGTAGTGGAAAATGGGCATGTTCCTCTTTTGGGGATTTGTCTTTAACCCTTACTATCAGGCGAGTTCTTTGTTGTTTGTTTTTAATGCCAAACCAATCAGCCTCTTTCTCTCCTCTGTCCCTTTCATAGAAATTGCTTTTAACTGAGCTCTCATGATTACTTGGTTAATACAGAAATTACGTGGTTTATAGGGACCCAAATACATTCAAATGCAACTAGGAAATCCCTGACATAGGGATTAAAAACTATGATTGTAGCACTGCCTTGATTCAACCCCTTATTGTCTCTAAAATCGAGGCCTTATATCCTTTAGTTTTTCTGCAGCATTTCTCCAAGTATTATTCTCCACTCATTCTCTCCATCTCAATTAAGGTAAGTCTTACTGCTGTTACCACCACGCAGCTCATTTACTTCCATGTAAGTTTTAGTGGACTACGCGTTTCTACCACCTCTTTGCCATTTCATCTCGTTCTTAAAAGTTTATTGAAAACTTGCCTCTTGTTGAAAGTGTACCTTTTCACAGGGGACACTGTGAAGGGGACACAATAATTCAGTGTCACCTTACTCTCTTGTGCCCACCTTCCTGGAACTAGTCTACTTGCCAAATAAACTGTCTACATACAGATGTACACAATTTCTGCTTTTTTGAAAACGTTCTTTAATTTTTTTTCATATTTTAAAATTAATATGATTTCATTCTTTGGAGGAACAACCTGCTAGGGAACGAAGTTTAAAATTTCTATTGACTTCCACTTAATTTGTTCTCTAATATCATCTATAGTGTACAATGTAAGTTACTCAAGACTTACTTTAACCTATTTATATGTATCGTAATAGAACACAGTAAGCTTTGAATATCATCTCAACATCTCAGTGGTTAAAGATTAAATAGAATTTTTATTACCTTTCTTTGACTTTCTGTGTATGCAGGCATGAATATAATCCTGATACCAACTTTTGCCATAAAACCAAATTAATTACACTTTTATAATGTGACCTGCAGATATTTGATATGACTCAGTGTATTAGTATCCTAGAGATACATAGAACTTTGAAAAATTAACCTAATGAGTCCATGAAGGAAAATCATACCCAGAGTCTCCACAAAAGATACACCTTCATCTAATCTCTATAGAGAACAGAGAAAAAAATCTGTAATATCCTTCAGCTGTTATGTCTGTTACAGCCCTCGACACATCACTGGCTAGATGTTCTTTGTTTTTGCCCAGGGCAGATATTTCAGCTTATATAATAGTGTGTTTGAATTTACCCAGGGCTAGATGTGGCTTTGCTTTATTATAATATCATATTTGATCCGATACCTTGACAACTGGCCTTTTTTAATCCTAGGGACATTTTGATGTTTGTGATGGATAATGTTTCCCTCTTTTTCTCCTTTTGCAACAGCAAATTTGGTACACCGCTGGGAACTGTACAACACAATATATGCTTTGGCATGATAATTTTATCCTTGGATTTATTATTTTTTTTCCCAGATTCTTCCAGTCTTCCTGTCCCTAAGCTTGTTCAATTATTTATTTATTTTACTGTTCCCTCCCCCACATGTACCTTTTCTTTGCTTTACTGGAATATTTTGCTGTTACTTTTTATTGATGTGATTGATACATAAATGCATCCTGGCTTCAAGCCTGTAATATAATGATTCAATATTTTTATTTATTGCAAAATAATCACCACAATAAGTTTAGTTGATATCCGTCACCACACATAGTTAAGTTTTGTTTTCCTTATGATGAGAATTTTGAAGATATACTTGCTTAGCAACTTTCAATTATATAATACAGTATTGTTAACTAGAGTCGTCACGCTGTCTATTACATTACCCCGATTTATTCTATAACTGGAAGTTTGTACTGTTTGACCTCCTTCAGTCCTTTCACACTCTGGCTCTGGCAACTACCAGTCTGTTCTTTGTGAGTTCTGGTTTTGTTGTTGTTACTATGGTTGTTGTTGTTGTTAGATTCCATATACAAGTAAGATAATGTGGTACTTGTTTTACTCTGTCAGACTGATTTCACTTAGCTTAGCTTGACTCAAGACCACATGACTCCAGTTCCATCCATGTTGCCAGTGGTGAGATTGCATTCTTTTTTATGACTGAAAGATATTCCATTGTGTGTGTATGTATATGTATCTCTCACTCAATCTCTATTTCTCTCTCTCTATCTATGTGTTAGAATTTATTTATTTATTGCTCCACCAATGGACACTTAAGTTGTTTCCATATCTTGGCTATTGTAAATCATCCTACATTCAACATGGGGATGTAGATATCTTTTCAAAATAGTGTTTTCATTTTTTTTGGCTAAATACCAAGAGATGGAATTGCTGAATCATGTAGTAGTTAATTTATTTATTTATTTTTGAGAAACCTCCATACTGTTTTCTATAGTGGCCTCACCAATTTTTATTCCCTTAATAAGGCATGAGGGTTCTCTTTTTTCCAAATCCTTTCCAACACTTGGTATTTCTGGTCTTTTTGATACTAAATAGTGGAAAACGTGTGAGATGATATTTCATTGTGGTTGGGATTTGTATTTCCCTGATGAGTGATGTTGAGCAAATTTTCATGCGCCTGTTTGACATCAATATATCTTATTTGGGAAAATGCCTACTCAGATCCTTTGTCCAGTTTTTAAATAAGTTTTTTTTTGTTTGTTTGTTTGTTTTTTGCTATTGAGTTGTGTGAAATCTCTCTATATTTTGGATATTAATCTCTTATCAGATATATAATTTGCAAATATCTTCTGTCATTAAGTAGATTGCCTTTTTATTTTGTTGATGCTTTCCTTTGCTGTACAAAAGCTTTCAGGTTGATGTAGTCCCCCTTGTTTATTTTTGCTTTTATTTCCTTGGCTTTTGGTGTCAACTCTAAAAATTCATCAAGACCAAAGTCAAGATCTCCATCTATGTTTTTGTTTAGGGTTTTTGTGGTTTCTGGCCTTCCATTCAAGTCTTTAATCCATTTTTAGTTTATTTTTGTGTATGGTATAAGATAGTGGTCGAATATTATCATACACAGACCCCCATTGATAATAATCCCCTGAGAATTGTACTTACTAAGCAAACAGTACTAGTTTTAGAAAAATTTCCTGCCTCTATAATCTTCCCATACTGCAGCATGTGATTGAAAGTCCATCCTCAGACTATTTCTGGGAATGTGGTTGACTAGATAGTTTAAAATTTTCTTGCTTAAAAACAATTGAGAATGTTTAATTTAGCTTGCAAGATAGTTGAGGACCACAAGGGCTCAGAGTAGAGAAAGAACTGAAAACCAAAATAATAAGCTATTCCTAGTACAAAGATTGTCTTGTGGGTACTGCCAAGCCCAAGGTGATTGGAATTTGGTAGCTACGCTAAAAACGGAGCCAAGGACTTTAAATTAAATAAGGTGACACTTGGATCAAGCTTTTTAAATAAAACAGTGCTAAATTCTCAACAAAAGAACCTATACGAAAAAAATAATCTTACGGGAAAAGAAATCTTTTTTATGTTTGAAAATCACACACCAGTATATAACTCAAAGAAGAAATCATAATGGAAATTAGACAATATAACTGAAATAGAACATAATATATCACAAGTTATGGGATATGGCTAACACAATGCTCAGAAAGTAATTTATTGCACAAAAAGGCTAAAAAATATGAGCGCAGTGTCCAGCTTAAGAAGCTACAAAGAGAACAACAGAATAAATCCAAAGTAAATATAAAGAAGCAAGACTGACAGAGAGGGCATAAATAAACAGAGCAACATAATCACACACAAAGCAGACATTAAGAAAATATGGCGATCTTATGGCCAATAATTTTGAAAAGTTGGATGAAAGGTACAATTTATTAGGAATATATAACTTGTCAAAGTCTAACTTAAACAATAGGAAACATGAAAAGATCTGTACTTAATAAATTGAAACAATATTTAAAACATCTACCACTAAGTAAATCTACCTACCTCCCATTCCAACCTTCGCATATCTACAAAACAAACTGGGTTTATAGGCAAATTATATCAAATATTCAAGTAAAAGGTAGCTTTTAACACTGTTGCCATCAACAGACAGTTTCAGAGACTGGAAGAAGTAAGAAGATGGTCTCACTTTTTAAATAGAACTGTTTAACCAATGTCAAGCTTGTAAATGAAAAATTACAAGCTAGACTATTGGATGAACTTAGAAGCAAAAAACCTCAAACCAATTAATTAATGACCAGAACCCAAAATGCCTAAAAAATTGCATCATGCTCATGTGTTTTATCCCAGGAATATGGGGGTGATATACTATTGGAAAACCATTAATGAAATTGATTACTTTAACAGATGAATGTAGAGAAATCACAGGGTTATCTTAACAACAACAAAAAAGTCAACAGAATCAATGTTCTTTTATGATAAAACTTCTTAGAAGAGTAGAAATAGAGGAAAACTTCCTTAACTCCTGAAATCTCACTCATAGTAGTGAAATATTAAAAACAGTCCCCTTAAAACTGGGCATGAGAAAAGCATGTCTTATTTTGCATTGTGCTGGCCAGACCAGGAAGCCTAGAAATTAGAGTAAGAACATACACGGATTGAAAAGGAAGAAACTGTACTCTATATTTGAGGGTACTAAGCAGCCCATGAGACTTTACAACTAAATTGCTAAAGAAGAGATTTTCACAGCTTTATTACATATCAAGTCCTGGAAAAAAATAGTTGAAAATGTAATTTTAAAAGGATAGCATTTAATAGCAACTAAAATGTAAAACAGTAGGAATAAATCTAACAAAAGATGTGCAAGGCTTTTATGGAGATAATTATAAAACTTTATTGACAGTCATTAAAGAAAAGCTAGATCAATGGTGAGAGATATTGTATGTGATAGAAAGACTCAAGATACTAAAGATGTAAATTATCTCTAAATTTATATATAAATTCAAAGCATTATTCCAATAAAAATCTCACTCGTGTTTTCATGGAACTTGGGAAGATGTTTCTATGTTCACTTAGTAGAGCAAAGGGAAAAGAAACTGAGGCAGCTATGAAAGAGAATGTTTTGAGGAAGTATCCTACCAATATGTGAAGTCATTGTAAACTGATAGCAATCAAGAAGAGGCAAAGTTGACCTGGGAATAGAGTAATGGACTAATGGAGACAGATGGAAAGCCCAGATACAAAACTGTGTGTGTGTGTGTGTGTGTGTGTGTGTGTGTGTGTGTGTTTGTGTAGTTGATATGTGAGAGACAGGTTTCTGCAAATCAGTGGAGAATGCACTTTTTATTAATTACCCGTATGGAAAAAAATAGGATCTTTATCTTTCATTACAAATAATAACAAAAACAACAAAACTTCAGTGTTGAATGAAAACCTAATAAAACAAAACTTCAAGACTTTGTGAGGCAAATGAAGAAAGATATCTCTATTTTGTGGTAATAAAGAATTTCTTGTTTTTAATTTTCTAATTTTTAAAAATAGCAGTATGGTTAACAGATACTGTTATATTAGTTCCAGATGTACAGTACAGCGATTCAACAATTCTATACATTAGTTAGTGCTCATCACAGTAAGTATACTTTTAATCTCTTTCAACTATTTCACCCATTCCCCTACCCACTTCCACTCTGGCAACCATCAATTTGTTCTCTATAGTTAGCCTGTTTTTTTTTTTTTTAGCTTATCTCTTTTTTTCTTTGTTCATTTGTTTCTTAAATTTCACATATGAGTGAAATCATGTTTGTCTTTCTCTGATGGGCTTATTTCACTTACAATTATACCCTCTAAATCCAGCAATGTTATTGCAAATGGTAAGATTTCATTCATTTTTATTGTTGCATCATATTCTAGTGTGTGTGTGTGTGTGTGTGTGTGTGTGTGTGTGTGTGTGTGTATCTATAAAACTTCTTTATCCATTCAACTGTTGTTGGACACTTGGGCTGCTTACATAGTTTGGCTATTGGAAATAATGCTACAATAAACATAGAGGTGCACATATCTTTTTTAATTAATGCTTTCATTTTCTTTGGGTAAATATTCAGTAGTGAAATTACTGGATCATATAGTAGTTTGATTTTTAATTTATTAAGGAACTTCCATACTGTTTACCACAGTGACTGCACCAGTTTGCATCCCCACCAACAGTGCATGTGGGTTTCTTTTTCTCCACCTCCTCTCCAACACTTGATGTTTTTTGTGTTTTTGATTTTAGTCATTCTGAAAAATGTGAGGTGATATCTCATTGTGGTTTTTATTTGCATTTCCCTGATGATGAGTGATGCTGATCATCTTTTCATGTGTCTGTTGGCCATCCGTAGGTCGTCTTTGGAGAAATATCTTTTCATGTCTTCATGCCCATCTTTAATTGAATTCTTCAGTTTTGGGGTGTTAAGTTATATAAGTTATTCATACATTTTAAATACTAGCCCTTTTTGTATATTTCATTTGCAAATATCTTCTCCCATTCAGTAGGTTATCTTTTAGTCTGCTGATTGTTTCCTTTGCCGTGCAGAAGTTTTTTATTTTGATGTAGTTCCAGTAGTTTGTTTTTGTTTTCCCTTGCTTCAGAAGACATTTGGAAAATATGTTACTATAACCAATGTCCAAGAAATTACTGCCTGTGCTCTCTTCTAGGATTTTTATGATTTTGGGTCTCACGTTTAGGTCCTTAATCCATTTTGAGTTTATTTTTGTTTATGGTATACGAAAGTGGTCCAGTTTCATTCTTCTGCATGTAGCTGTCCAGTTTTCCCAACACCTTTTGTTGAAAAGACTTTTTCCATTGCATGATCTTTCCTTCTGTGTCAAAGATTAATTGGCCATATAATTGTGGGTTTATTTCTAGGCTCTCTTTTCTGTTCCATCAATCTATATGTCCTTTTTTGTGCCAGTACCATACTGTTTTGATTACCACAACTTTGTAGTATATGTTGAAATCTGGGATTGTGATACCTTCAGTTTTTTTTTACTCTTTTTAAAGATTGCTTTGGCTATCCAGGGTCTTTTATAGTTCGGTACAAATTTTAGGATTATTCTAGTTCTGTGAAAAATGCTGATGGTTTTTTAATAGAAAATGCATTAAATGTGTAGATTGTTTTGGGTAGAATGGACATATTAACAATACTCTTCCAATCCCATGTGCATGAGATATCTTTCCATTTGTTTGTGTCATCTTGAATTTCTTTGATCAGTGTTTTATAATTTTCAGAGTACAGGTCATCTACTTCCCTGATTAAGTTTATTCCTAGATATTTTATTATTTTTGGTACAATTATAAATGTGGTTGTTTTCTTAGTTTCTCCTGCTGCTGCTTCATTATTAGTGTATAGAAATGCAACAAATTTCTGTACATCAATTTTGTGTCATGTGCCCTTACTGAATTCATTTATCAATTCTAGAAGTTTCTTGGTGGAGTCTTTGGGGTTTTCTCTATCTATGCCTTTTATTTCTTTTTCTTGTCTGCTGTGGCTAGGACTTTCAGTGTTATGCTGAATAAAAGTTGTGAGAGTGGACATCCTTGTCTTGTTCCTGATCTTAGGGGAGAAGCTCTCATTTTTTCACAATTGCGTATGGTGTCAGCTGTGGGCTTTTCATATTCAGACTTTATTATGTTGAGGTATGTTCCCTCTAAACCTACTTTGTTGAGGGTTTTATCATGAACGGATGTTGGTTGTACTTTGTCAAATGCTTTTTCTGCATCTGTTGAAATGATTGTACGGTTTTTATCCTTTCTCTTCCTGATGTGATGAATCCTATTGATTAATTTGTGAGTGTTCAATCACTCTTGGATTCCAAGAATAAATCTATTTGATTGTAGTGAATGATTTTTTAATGTATTGTTGAATTTAGTTTGTCAATATTTTTTGAGTATTTTTGCATCTGTGGTCATCAGAAATATTGGCCTGTAGTTGTCATTTCATTGTAGTGTCTTTATCTCATTTTTGATATCAGGGTAAACTGGCCTCATAGAAAGAATTTGGAAGCTTTCCTTCTTCTTCTATTCTTTTTGGATAGTTTGAAAAGAGTAGATAGTAGTAGCATTCACCTGTAAAGCCATTTGGTTCTGGACATTGCTGGAAACCAGTCTGGTCAAATTTTCTCTTTCTTCATGATTTGTTTTAGGATGTTCTATATTTCTAGGAATTTATCCACTTCTTCTAGGTTCACTTTGTTGGCATGTAATTTTTCATAATGTTCTCTTATGATTGTATTTCTGTGTTGTTGGTTGTTATTTCTCCTCTTTCATTTCTTTTTTTTTTCAACGTTTTTTTTTTATTTTTATTTATTTTTGGGATAGAGACAGAGCATGAACGGGGGAGGGGCAGAGAGAGAGGGAGACACAGAATCGGAAACAGGCTCCAGGCTCCAAGCCCTCAGCCCAGAGCCCGACGCGGGGCTCGAACTCACGGACCGCGAGATCGTGACCTGGCTGAAGTCGGACGCTTAACCGACTGCGCCACCCAGGCGCCCCTCTCCTCTTTCATTTCTGATTTGAGTTCTCTCTCTCTCTCTCTTTTTAATGAATCTGGTTAGAAGTTTATTAATTTTGCTGATCTTTTCAAAGAACTAGCTTCTGGTTTTATTGATCTGTTCTTGTTTGTTTGTAGTTTCTGTATCATTTATTTCTTTTTTAATTGTTATTATTTCTTTTTCTGCATTGGGGTTTTGTTCATTCTTCTTTTTCTTGCCTCTTTAGATGTAAGGTTAGGTTCTTTATATGAGCTTTTTCTTGATTCTTGAAGTAGGCTGCTATTGCTATATACTTCCCTCTTAGAACTGCTTTTGCTTTATCCCAAGACTTTGGACCATTGTGTTTTCATTTTCATTTGTCTCTATGTAATTTTTTATTTCTTCTTTGATTTCTTGGCTTACCCATTCATTGGTTAGTAACAAGTTATTTAACCTCCATGCATTTGTGCTCTTTCCATTTTTTTTTATTGTGGTTGATTTCTAGTTTCATAATAGCATTGGGTTCAGAAATGATGCATGGTATGATTTTGATCTTTTTGAATTCGTTGAGACTTGTTTTATGGCATAATATGTGATCTATTCTGGAGAATGGTCCATGCACCTGAAAAGAATGTGTATTCTAATGTTTTAGAGTGAAAAGTTCTGAATATATGTTAGGCCCATCTGGTGCAATGTGTCTTTCAAGGTCACTGTTTCTTGATTTTTTTTTTTTTGTTTGGATGATCTGTTCATTGACATACATGGGTATTAGAGTCCTTAACTATTGTATACTATCTATTACTTCCTTTATGTTTGTTACTTACTGTTTTATATATTTGGTTTCTCCTATGTTGTGTGCATATTTACAATTGTTACATGTTCTTGTTTGATCCCTTTATCATTATATAGTGTCCTTCTTTGTCTCTTGTTACAATCTTACTTTGAAAGTATATTTTGTCTGATATAAATATTGCTACCCTGTTTTTTCACTTCCATGAATGACAAATGCTCTTTATCCCTGTCTCTATTTTGAATGGTAGGCTTGCTGGATAGTGTATTCCTGGTTGCCTTTTTTTTTCTTTTCACATTTTGAATATATCATGGCACTCCCTTCTAGTCTGTAAAGTTGCTGCCGAAGAATCAGCTGATAAACATGGGATTTCCCTTTTATATAACTGTTTCATTTCTCTTGTTGCTTTTATAATTCTTTATCACTACTTTTTGCAATTTTAATTACTGTGTGTCTTGGTGTGGACCTCCTTGGGTTGATTTTGTTGGGGGCTTTCTGTGCATCCTGGATCTGGATTTCTGTTTCCTTATCCAGATATGGAAATTTTCAGTTATTATTTCTTCAAATAACTTCGCTGCACCCTTTTCGTTCTCCTCCTCCTCCTCCTCCTCCTCCTTCTTCTTCTTCTTCTTCTTCTTCTTCTTCTTCTTCTTCTTCTTCTATCCCTATGATGTTAATGTTACTATGCTTGATGGTGTGGCTGAGTTCCTTAAGTCTATTTTCATTTATTATTATTATTTCTCTCACATGCTCAGTTTGATTGCTTTTCATTATTCTATCCTCCAGATTGCTGATCGGTTCTCTTTCTTTGTTTAGTCTACTATTTATTCCATCTAGTATATTTTTAATTTCATTTACTATGTTCTTCATCTCTCATAGGTTCCTTTTTATGTTTGCTGTCTCTTTGTTAAGGGTCACACTTAGGTCTTCCACTCTGTCTTCATGTCCAGTGAGTATCTTTATGATCATCACTTTAAGTTCCCTATTAGGAATATTACTTATCTCCATTCCATTTAGCTCTCTTGCTGTGGTTTTTGTCCTGTTCTTACATTTGCAACATAATCTTCTGTCTCTTAATTTTGTCTAACTCTGTATCTGTTTCTACATGTTAAGGAAGTTAACTAAATCTGCTATTGAAAACAGTAGCCTTAAGAAGAATTCATGAAGTGCCCGGCAGAGCAATGTCCCCTGGTCACCAGAACCTGGCTTTTCAGAGTTGTCTCCTTTGTGTGTTGCATGTGCTCTACTATTGTGGCTGAACCACTTTGACCTTTAGTCCAGTTGGCTGAAGTGGCTCTTTTTGCCTGTTGTGGGCAGTGTTTGGTCCCTGAGTTTAATGGACCAGGCTGGAGCCACCTTGGCTTGCAGTTGAGTTAGACCAGGAGTTTGCCAGAGATGCAGTAGCACAAAGTGCTGGGTGCTTTCCCTGTGTTGTTCCCTGGTGGGCAGGGCCTGCACCCAGACCAGATGTCTTTTCCCATCCCACTGCTGAGAGTGCAGTTGGACTGTGTGGGGTTACCTTCCCTTCTTTGCCAGGAAGGAGTCACTTTACAAGGGGGATCGTCCCTGTTGGAGCTGCTTGCACCCTCCCAGGCTTGTGGCCCCACTTTGGATGGTCTCTGACCAGGGGTGTGTTGGAGGGGGTGTGTTTGCAGGAGAACATAGAGGCACAGTGCACTGTTAGCACGATTGGTAGTGAGTGTTGATATTGTGCTGGCTCCTACAGTTATGTGCATGTCTAGGTTGAGGGTTGGGGGAGGATATGGCATCCACCAATTACTTTGTTCCTAGAGAATCCTCCCAAAGATCCCTGCCCCTCCAGCACAGGCTCTGGGATTAGTAAACAAATCTCCCTCTTGTATACTCTAGGCACTTTTCAAACTGTTGCTGCTTTGCTGTATCTTTTTGTGGCTGTTTGCTGTACTGTCTCTTTAAGGATGGCGAGTCAGTTTTTTCTGGTCCTCTTGGCTCTCCTAGAGCCTAGACTGTTGATTTTAAAAATTCCAGGTGTTAAGCCCCGATGATTGTGAGAACTTGTGACTTTTATGCCTCTCTGGTTTTCATGTGGTTCCTTGTGCCTGGAGTTCTTGGGTAAATGGTTTGTCGCTGTCCATTTTCTGTGCCCACCATGTTCCTCCTTCCTGAGGATAGTCCCACAGGTCCATTTAGCTTATGACTGTATCTCTGTTCTTCCTCCCTTCTTCATTGTGGGTCTTCTATACATTTAGCTGTGGAGAGTCTGTTCTGCCAGTCTTTGGCTCATTTTCTGGTTTACTTACACTGATGTCAGTGTTACCTAGTTGTATCCATGGGACAAGGTGAGCTTAGGGTCCTCCTCCTCCACCGTATTCCTCAAAAGTTTATAGTAGTGAAGAATTTTTTGAACAAGGAACAAAACAGGAACACCTAGAACATACGGGATATGTTGGTAAGATGAACTATGGCAAAACTAAACACATGTGTTTATAAAAAATTTAAAAAAAAAGAAAAAGGCAAGTGAACTGACTAGATGAAGACACATGTAGTTCATAAAGTTGACAAGGATTACTACCAGGAATATGTCAATCCTTTCTAAGAATCAATACAAATGTAGTCAAACACTCCAATGGGAAATGGAAAAAAAAGTGAGAAGCAAGAAATGACATCTCACTGGTCAGTAAATACATGAAATGATCTAAAACTTCATTAATAAACAAGAAAATGCTGATTATAACCATAATAAGTTACTATTATTATGTAACTTATTATGTGGTTAAGTCTGAAGTTAAACATCTAATGTATTGACAATGATATGTAGCAAAGTATATCCAGCCATTTTGAATGGTGCTTATTTTTAATAACTATATATCATATGCCAAATTAAGATAAAATTAAATTTCTAGGGAAAGACAAATGCCCAGACTCCTGAATGCCAACTGCCTTTGTAATGGGAAATTCGGTACTAATAAGTCTAATTGAATCAAAGCACAGGCTACAGGTGTTGGACCCTGTGTGTGTATATGTGTGTGTGTGTGTGTGTGTGTGTGTGTGTGTGTGTGTGTGTTTGCGTATAGACAGAGAAATGGACAGATACAGTAAGAAAGAGAATGGGCTGTGAGTTGATGAACACTATGATTACAGAGTTTTTATTTATTAAAAATTTCAAAATTCTCCAGAAATAGCATATTTAGATTGCATTTCTGTCGGGTGGTCTTCTTTCTCTTTCTCCTCCTTCCCTATTCAGCTCAAGTAGGGATTTTCAAATACCCATCTGATGCTTGCATATCTCAAAAATTATTGCTGTGATGCTTAGGGAAAATGCTACAAATCATCCTTTCATAACTCTTTAAATTAAATAATATATAAATATAAACATAAAATGACATATGACTAAGAACACAAAGGACTGCTCTGCAATTTAAAAATTTCTCCTTATTGCCAGGTCCATTATTTTTTCCTCAGTGACTTCTCTAATGTAGATTTTAAAAGTCCATGTATTGAACAAAACAGCCATGTAGTAAAAACCTATCTTTATATATTTTTTAAAGGATAGAGCTGATTGTAATTCAGCTAGGACCCTTTGTGAAGATTAGCTCTATTCCTGAAGCTACAATTTTTGCTGCAAATGCTTTCTTATTCTTTAGAATAATTTACCGAACCTCTATTATAAATACGATATTTCTTTTCTTATATGTGTACCAAGGGCTTAACAAAAGGTTTTATTATCAGTTATTTTATCTAGATTCAAAGTCTTTAAAGGAATGCTTGATTTTAATTATTTTATGAGACTTCTGATATATTAAGTTAGGTATTCTATGTAAACATTTTTCATCTTAGTGAAAAATACTAGAAAGCTGAACTGATGGCAACCTGTATCGATATTCTTGAGACTAGTTAGAATCTATTTACAATGTGCTAATTTCACTGTATCATTAAGTGTAAGGATTCCCTTGTAATTTATACATTAATGATGATATCATGACTAAATAGTCCTTTTCAGGTTTATTAATAATCACCAGGGTGAAGGTAAATGTAATGCTTACTGCGGAAGCAAATTTGCTTCTGTATGTTCACTTCCACAGTGGTGCAGGACATTTATTTGCAGAATTTTCCAGTTCACCTACTGGTGTAATGTTTACAACCCATACATATCAAAATCCGCTTGTTCATGCTGGATGTGTCTTTCCTCTTGAGGGTCTAAAAAGAAACACATGGAAACAACTCCCGTTCTTCTCAAGCCTATGTGTAGAAGTCAGCGTCATAAGTATGTCTCAAATGTAATCATTCACTAAAACACCATAATTTTGGTCCAAAGTCATTTTTCAGACCCCCTTGTCCAAATCCTGTTTCCAAGAGAAGGGTTCTGGTTCCTGCGTTTGCCTTTTTTAGATACTAAAATATGGAACAGATGGTAACATAACCACCTTTCTCTCACAACACAAGGTTGGAGGGTTCATAATAATTTTTGGCCACATTGCTTTAAACTGCAAATTCATTCATTCCCTAATCTGTTTTATTTCTAAATTTGTGTTCATTTAATAGGGGCAGCAATTAGAATTACTAATATGGTCTGGGAAGATGAACTATATATACAAGCTTCCCATAAGTATTTCTCCTCGTGTGTAGACTTTGGGCTATCACAATTCAGGGCAGCCATTCTACCTCCTTTTCCTTTAAAACTATTCTGGGGAACATTGGACACTCCCACTGTTTACTTTGGTAATACCACTACAGTTCTGTGGCAACACCAGTCAGAGTTGTCTTTAAACCACACCCTAAAGTGGTCATTTCCTTCTCAACCCCCTTGGGATTGTTGTTAGGTGTATTGCAACCAATAGTTACAGCTTATGGATAGTTGAGAATTTTGTTTGCCCTTCCTCTCTGCATGTAAACAATGAGTCCCTATTGCCTTTACAATAAACTTATTTCTTGACTTCTGTAGCTCTTAGCAAGTATACTTATGGTTTAGATCTATTTCCAAATATGTTACTTATATGCTTACTACAGGAACTGTCTAAAACAGAGGACTATTGAAACGTATTCCATGAACAGTGTTCTTTTATAATATTTTGTTTACTACAACACAGAGTTATAGCTCATTTCAAGCTTCCTAGATTTAGCAACTATGTTGTCACCAAGAAAAGCTGTCTGGAAAGTCCTATTTCCAACATGATCATACACAAAATAATAAATAGGTTCCCTAATTTAAGTATATGTAAAAAGAATTTAAGAATACAATGAGCAAGTAAATACACCCACACAATAGATGGTAAGACTGTGACCAAAGTATTCAACTAGTGATTCCACAACTGGCATCACAGGAAAGAAAGACTTAATTTCTCTCTGGATTTAATGTCCTCATCATTAACTATGGGTTTGTTCTGGGAAAACATTATTTTAGATTCCTTCCAAGTCTTAATTTTGTACCATGTGCTTGCATGACTGCTAGAAGTCAGCATGCACTGACTAAAAAAATACAAACAAAACAATAAGCACCACATGGTTAATACATTATTCTTTTTAAGGACTGGAAGCAGAAGAGATGAGTTATGACTCCAAAAAGAATAAATTTTAGCCTACAAACTCAGATGAGCATGAGCTATATTCCATCATTTTCTTTAAATCAACTTAAAATATTTCCTGAGGGCAGTTTAACTTCAGTTACTGAGATTTCCTCTTCCTTGCAAAATTGTACAAATTCCCTGGTTTCTGTCAAATACTGAAACATGGTAGCTTCTCCTCTAGTTGCAGGTGCCCACTGATAACTTCTGAGACACCAGTGGGCAGCTTCTATGGCTCCCCAGGTTTCCCAACCTTAGGTTTTGGTGCCACAGGTGGATCTTGTCATGTGCACCACACAGCTTTCATGTCCTGAAAACTGTCACACACACATCCCCCCCCCCCCCCACCGCCTTAACACTGGTACAGACTTCCTTAACATTTCCTAATTTCAGGGCCATATTTTTTTCTCTCTTGTGACCCTCAGAAGAATCCATTTTGTCCCTTTCCTATCTAGAACACTTGCATTAATCTCTTCCAAGAGTTTAAACTTTTACAAAAGGCAGTGACAAATGTTTATTCTCAAAAAAGCTTTTGCTTTCAGCTCAGCAAAAGTCCCTAAGCAAAAAAGAACAACTTCATTGAAAAGGGTGAAAAGAATTATATTAGGCATAGCAAAAATGATTTAATACTTTAATAAACCTGCTATAACTGTATCTGGGATGTTTCAGAATATTCAGTGAAATTCCCTAATCAACTTGTTTGTGAAACACAGCCAGAATTTTACCAAAAGTGGTGATGGTTGTGATGTGTTGGTGTGAGTCTTCTTGAAGAGGGTATATGATTTGACATTCCTTGAAGCCTATAAAACTACATTAATGAATTCAAGTTTCCATTTGTCGTCAGTGTTAGAGTGGCAAGTCCTTGAAGGTAGGGTCAGGGAAAAGTCAGCATAGCTATTTGTTGCACAGACCAGCTCAATGCCTGAGATAGACCAGGCCTTCAGTAAACTCTTGTTGAAAGAATGAACGAGTCAATGGAGCTAAATATGATAACATACTAAAACTCATTTTCAGTACACAACAACCTATAATGATACTCCCAAGGACTTCAAGGTGATGAGGCATCTTCTGAATCATCAAAGACAGTTTCAATTATAAGCAGTTTGTCATAAACTATATTTACACTCTCTTTAATTCTAACTCCTTAATATTGATAATTGACATTTGGTGGAGTTTTATGAAATTCTGCCAGAACATTCAGTTAATATTTCATTAACTAGAATGTTCCTATTATCTAACTATACTCTTCTTATAAGACTTGAATCTACAAATGTTTGAGATTCACTCTCCGTAGGATTGAAAAAAAGAAAATGCATTGGTGAAGAGACATTTGCATTTACAGCAGCTATTTTGTGTTAATTTTTTAAAAGTTTAATTTAAATCTTGTGATTAGCAGCGAATTGGCTTCTACATAATCACTAAACATCAAAATAGGTACATTTTACAGATTGTTCAAGTCTCTAAAGAAAGATCATCTTTACAAGAAGAAAGAAATTCAGCATGGTATTTATTAACACCCCTGTCTCCTTCCCAGACCTCTTTGCACAAGGTCTAAATCTACTCTATACCATTGTTCCCCAAATCATCTTTTAATTATTATCTGTTACACAGTCATATATTTTATATACTCTATCAATACCTTTCTTTATACTATTAATCATATAATGGATTGGACTCAATTACTTCTAGATTGTGTTAACATGCTTTTAAATTGATTCTCTGAACAGAACACATGTGCTTTACGTGTGTCTGTTACTTTTTAGGTGTTTGTCTTGTTTCCCTTAAGGTTATTATATATGCAGCTTTAAAATGATGGGTTAACTTGACTCATTCAAGAGACCGAGATGTCTTTTTGTCTCTTTGAAGGCGTGACTTATAAATCTGGGTTCTCTGTTTCATTCCTGATTTTTTTCCCAGAATTTACTTAATTGTAATGTGATACATATGTTCCACCAAGCCTGCATATAAAGCAGTGTTGAATATTCCAGGCGTGCTTTTCCACGAGTGAATCTGAGATATCTTGAGTAAAAGGTGGGACTTCTAAATATAGTTAGGTTGTTGTGAACATTAATGTGCTCATGTTTTTAAATCATATTTACATGTTTGGTAAATATTTAGATTAAAAATACCTATCATACAGGTCAAAACCTGGGTGTTCCCAAACTTTTAAAAGTGTGATTCTCATCTTTCCCTCTCTTGAGTATCTGTTAATTACTCTCCATGTTTAGAGGATTTTTTTTTTTTCCAAAAGAGCATTGATGAAAACTATAGCTTGAGTGAGTTTGTAATTTAAAAACAGAGATTGAATTGCATGTTCCTTTTTGTTTTGTACTCTTATTAATCAAATTGTAGTTCCTTTTTCCTTTTATCACCTATCCAAGACTGTAAAAGGAAGACAGCTACACGTCCCAAAACAAGGATTAGGCTGGGCCTTGATGAGTGGCATGGGTGCCACTGCTACACGTAATGAGCTGCTTCCTACATGTTAGGAGATGGAGAGTATTGCCATTCTGTGGCATCACTCAGCAGGTGCAAATGCAGTATGAAATGAAAACTCCCAACCCACACAAGGCACAGAGTAAAAACAGATAGCACTGTGTAGTCACTGCTGTGCCAGGCTATTTACTGTCATAGACAACTCAGCTCCAGCTAGGCAAGTGCCCCAAATCTCTCCGAGTCTGACACCTGCAAGAGAAATTATGTTTCACTCTGTGCTACTTTGGTTGTGTTGATTCCCCTCCAGGAGTCCTGGTCCTTCCAGAAGAAAACCAGTTAAAATGTTCAGGAGCTGATGACTTTCTTAACAGGGAAGAGTGATGTGAGGGTGGGGGCTGGTGCTATTTGGAAATGTGGGTGATTCTCAAAATGGATAAGAAGGTGGTTCTGAAATTAAGTGCCATGTGAAAATATCATGCTTTTTTTTTTTTTAACCTGTGAGAGAATATTATAGCTAATATTTTTGTTCCAGTGTTTAAAGGTCTGTAGGGAACCTACCATCCATCACATCTGAAGTAAGGATGAGTAAAAGGTTTATATAATGGAATTATGCTAATTTATTCAGATAAATTAATACCACCAGCTTTTTAGAATATCATGGCTTATCCATTTACCTACCTACTTATGTGTTTATCTAATGGACCTCAGTCTATATTTCTGATATTATTAGAGCTGATAATTAATTGATAATTTAAACATATACAAATATGAGTACCTTCAGGGGTCATGCCTGGATCTTCGTTACAGTATATTGAGAAAGAAAATGTGTCTGCTTATTTGGAGCCTATATTTTATGAAGTTTGAGTAGTGGATACCAAAAAATGAGTAGCATGATAATATATATAGTAATATTGGACTAATTTTAACAGGGAGGAAGAGATGGAGCCAATTACGATAAAGATTAGTCTGTTTTAATCAAAATAGTAATTATAAATAGTTTAAGATTAATGCCGCTTTATTATACTAAAATGGAAATGCTGATATAAAACAAATAAGGTAAATTAAAATGTCAAGATAGATGTGAGCGGTGTTTCAGAGGTTGAGTTGTTAGAACTTGACATTGACTCTGTATTGAGGAAAGTTATAGCTTTCTAAGTTTTCTTCTCTTCATGAGACAAAAATAGTACGAAAACAATAGCTGACAAGGTTTTGTAGGGATTAAGCAGAATAATCCCTTATGTAGCAATGTGCCTGGAACATAGTAGGTACTAGGACAATAATAGCAATGACCAGATTCACTTACTAGTAAACTCTAATAAAGTCTCAGAGGGAGTATGAATTTAAGCTTTGTAGTTTATATTTTGCCACAATTATCATAGCATTTTAGATCTGAATAAGTTAGTATTTGCAGATTTATGTATATACACATCTAATTGGAAAAATGTATCTGGAATAAGATCTTTAAAAATCTAAAACAGGTTAGGCACTAATATTTACCTCTTATATACAAAATGACATATAATCAAGTTTCCTTATTTTACATAACTTCAGGGGCTACCAAATTCCTTTATTTACATTGACACACAATGTCCCACAAGTGTGGTTTTTGCCTATTGCATTCATTATGATCTGGATTCTGACTCCATCAATCAACTGAAGATTTTCTCTAGTTGACCCCTTTTCTGCCAAACCCAATGGTGTCTGGTCACACAATGTTGAATACTTTAGACCCATGGCTTTCTTGGTATCTAAGATGATGATTGTTATATTTTGGGTGGGAAAGCAAAAATAGCCCGTGGCCAGCATAGTCAGTATAAGAGATACTAAGGAAGTCTAATAAACTAGATTTGTGACTGGTCAGAAGTATACAGAGAAAGAAGTAGGACCTTAGACGGACTCCCAGATTTTTGATTTTGCTTCCTGGGGGTACTGGTGGTCCATTTACTGAGCTAGAGCATACAGGGGAAAGAAAAATTTTGGTAGAAAATTTGATTTCAGTTTGAATATAGATTTTTGAGGCAACTATGGTACATGTATGTAATAGACATTGAACATATGGGTCTAGAGATTAGATGTAGAGTATAGTAATGAAGTTAAGAGGTATGAATATGGGTTTGTTTTTACACGATAATTCGATGCTATATGCTTGATAATTGTTAGGAACATGTAGATAGAACAGGTTGTAGATTTATGTGCAATTTCTGGACTGCAGCTCTAACTTCATTCCTTATTTGAAAACACCCATGGCACATCTTTGTGTCTGGGACACCACTGTGTAGTTCAGAAAGAACCTTTGAAATTAAAAAGAAACAGAGTTCTGGTATTTAGCAATATGAAAGAACACATATGTAGATCTAGATAAATCAGGAAAAGGAGCTGGATGGGAACTATCTGACATATGGGAGGAGAAGCAGGAGAAAGGGACATCACAGAAGACAAGTGAAATAAAGTTTTAAGAATAGTGTACTTGAATATCAAATGTCACCGTAAGATTAAGAAAGCTAAATGAAAGATTTGTATTTCTGTTTTAATCAAAACTATTGGTGATTGTTACCAAAACAATTCCATTAAATGACTCTGGATAGAACGTCTCTGGACTGGACTGGGGAGTGACAGGTAATCAGTAATTAGCAACAGGGTTTGGGAATCCTGGAGCGATCTCGAGAAGAGTGGTTCTCTGCTCATAACCAAAATAAGCACATATACCTGGACAGCAGAAAGGTGAGAGGAGCAATTATTTTGAGATGAGAAAGATTTGGCTAGTTCTTAATCTCTGTAGAAGGACCCAGGAATAGAGAGGTTGAAAATGAGAGAAAGAGAGAGGGAGAAGAGAGATGCTAAAGTCTTAGATAACTTAAAGAGCACATGGGAGGAATGTGAAGAATCAACCTTAATTAAAAGAAAAACTACTACTCTAGGAGGGAAGAAAGTGAAAATGTAAACAATATAATAAAGTGGGAAGTCGAGAGGATTTCCATCTGATAGCACTGTCGTAACATGATCCTATCGTGACAAGGAGGTAGTGTCACAAATGGTATGAATTTTATTTTTGGCTGGCTAGTAGGGGAGACAGACATGATAGAAGCATATAATAAATAAATGAAGATCGGTGCTATCAAGAAAAAGAATGGGGTACTTTGAAAGAGATTTCTAAGTTGTGTAATTCAGATTGAGAGTTGGGGAAGGCTTTCAATTCAGCTGATACCTAAAGGATAAGCTGAAATTAAGGAGAAAAATGAGAAGGGGAACATGTCACATCAGTACAAGGTACCTGGACACTTGTTAACTATTGTACCGGTGTTCACTGTTTTCTATAGTGAGTGCTTGTGGTGGAACGAACAGTTGGGACAAAGTCTTAGTTGTTTTTTCACCTTCAGAATCTAAAACCACTAGATTTAAAAAAAAATATTTGAGTATAGTTGAGAGCCAGTGTTACATTAATTTCAGGTGTACAACATAGTATTTTAACTTCTGTATACACTGTGCTTTGCTCACACGTGTAGCTACCATCTGTCACCATACAACACTATTACAGTATCATTACAACACTGTATTCTGTACACTGTGCATTTTATCCCCATGACTTACTCATTCTATACCTGGAAGCCTGTATCTCCCACTCCCTTTCCCACATTTTGCCCATCTCCCCACCTCCTTCCCTCTGGCAACCATCAGTTTGTTCTCTGTATTTATAGGTCTGCTTCTGCTTTGTGTGTGTTTGTTTGTTTGCAAATGAATACAGTAGTAAAACCATTGTTTAACGAAAAGGAATTACATGTATAAATGTCAATGTGAAATAGATGCTGTGGTCCATTTTGTGTGGAGACTGAAGCTCATTGAAGTCCCTTCTGCGGTGTCCCGGAACTCGGCGGTGTTAGGATTCAACATCCAGGTGTGTCTGATGACACAGCTGGACCTTGAGTCTGTTTGCCGTGTGTCTCACGAGACACTCATTCAACTGGTGTCTTAGTTGGGGCTGCCATAACAAAACACTATTGATTGTGTGGTTTATAAAAAGGCAGAAATGGAGTCCTCACAGTTCTGGAGGCTAGAAATCCAACCTCAGGGCGCCAAAATGGTCACGTTCTGGGGAGAGACATCTTCTGCGTTGCACATACATCCCTATGTACGTCCTCACCTGGTGGATACAGGGGAAAAGGGAAGCAAACTTTCTCATGAATTCTGTAAAGGCACTTATTCCATTGCTGGGCTTTGCATTTTTACAGCCTTATCTAATCCTAATTACGCTCAAAAGCTCCACTTTCTCATACCAGCACATTGTGGGGCAGGGTTACAACATACGAATTTGAGGCGGCACATTCATTCTGCAACAGATAATTCCTTCCCTTTTTCGTTTGTGTTAGATTTCTTTGCTTCCACTTCCAAGGCTGGATGTCATTGAGACCTCTGTCTGGGTTTATTCTCTTCCCCCTTTGTTACTTCTTTAATGGCATCATCTATGCTCACAGCTTTAATTAGCACATTCGGATTCCTGATTCCTACCTTTACATCTTCAGCTCTGGCCCATACATCAAATCCACTTATTTTCCAAATGTTTTCAGGAAAAATCCATGTAAATGATCTGACACCTCATATTCTGTGTGTTTCAAATTGAACGTGACATCTCTTTATGTGCCCAAATGGCTCTCTTAACTAGTCATTAGCGTATATATCTTGAAACCATTTTTATTTCTTTCTTCCCTTTTTTAAAAAACAAATCTGTCATGAAGTTTCCCAGTAAAATGAAAATTACATTTCTTCTCCTTTCTCTATACACTAGTTCAGGCTGAAGGCGTTACACGCTACAACAACTGTCTGCTTTTCGTGCTCCTGGGAGTTGTCATTATCAAATACACAATCCTTTGGCTTTCATGGCAATTTGTCATGTTGGTGCCTTCCTGACACGTGTTTTTATATTCTTTTTTCACAAAAGTCTTTCATAAAAATGGGGTATTCACATCATGGTCTTACATAAAATCTATTTTGATAGATTTTCTGTGCAACCTCTGGTTGGTGGTATCCCTGGTCTGTCATCATTCCACAGCCTTGTTGAGGTTTCCTTGTGGGTGGAGCGTATTTCCTCAGCCCACTGACTTGAAGTTTGCCTATGTGACTTACTTTGTCCAATGAGATGGGGGAAAATTCAGTGTGCTTGTGCTGGGTGGACTTGCAGAAGCATTGTCACTTGGAGTAGACCTGAAGTGGACTTCCAGGAGCAGAGCTGCCCCAGGAAACCTGAGATTCATGAGCAGGCTATACATAGTTGCTTAGAATCTCTAGTGGAGATTTTGAGGTTGTTATGCATTATCATCATAGAAATAGCTGGTTAATGTATAACTATTACAGAAAAACCAAGCCTTTTATAACTCTGAGGTTTGGTTTCCTCCTACCTATTGAGCTTTGAACTAAATGTTTTGAAGAAGAGTTTGATCGTGGTTATAATAGCTTTGTTTTATGTGTTGGATAATCTGGAAGCCTATAGTTAAATATCAAGATAATCTTGGGATTTGGGGGGAGGTATATATTACAATTATCAATAGAATTTAAGTTAGTAGAAATAAATCATTAGAAATGAAGCTTTTTAGTAGTAGAAATTCAGCCAAAATTAGTAGAAATTAATTTAATACAAATTAAATTTTTCTGAAAAGATTTTCTGATCAAGTCTTTTTTAAATTGGCTTTGGGAGACCCAACCTGAGATACATAAAAGTTTCCTTACTCTTAAAACTGGTTCTTTATTGTTGGCTCTTTATATATGAGGAAAGGATTGTACTGAGGTCCTTAGCTCTTTTGAGTTAAGGAAAGCCATATTTATCTTTTCACAGAACTTCTATTCTTTATGAGACAATCTTAATTAGTTCCTTGAACACTTGTCCAAAACAGCTACTTTCTAAAGGCTTTGCAGAAGGAACCATTTCTTGTCTCTCTCATGTGGTCTTTCTAGGATCCTTTCTTTTTTTTTTTTTTTTTTTTTTTTTTTAATTTTTTTCAACGTTTTTTTTTTTTAATTTATTTTTGGGACAGAGAGAGACAGAGCATGAACGGGGGAGGGGCAGAGAGAGAGGGAGACACAGAATCGGAAACAGGCTCCAGGCTCCGAGCCATCAGCCCAGAGCCTGACGCGGGGCTCAAACTCACAGACCGCGAGATCGTGACCTGGCTGAAGTCGGACGCTTAACCGACTGCGCCACCCAGGCGCCCCTCTAGGATCCTTTCTAAGGCCTTGTGACTAACACCACAGAACAGACATTGACACATTTTCATGTGAGCCTTCCAAGATCCATGAAATTGTGTCATTTATTATCCTTGATGTGTGACTGTAATCTTACAGAGCATCTTGCTGATTATTTGCCTTATAAGTAATTATCTTGAGCCAGTTGAATTTTTTCCAACATGGAGTTCTCAACAACCAAGACCTCCAGAGATATAGAGACGCAGAAAAGCTAGGGTTGCATATTTGTAGGTTTGTTTTAGTATTATTCATTTTCACAGTGTGTTGAACAGCCTCAAAGTCGTAGGCTATATACCAGAGAATGAGTAAAGTCTGGTAAATGAATCTGAGAAGCACTGAGGGCCCAGTTGAGGTAATATCATTAGTTGTGAAATGCTGATGAGGATCAGTTGGAAGAGAAAGAAGGCAGGCATATTAAATGGGTGAAAAAAAGAATATGAAGTAGACTAAATAACTGAATTGGAAATAAGAAATTTAAAGGATTTTCAGTAGGGAAAAGTTGGAATTATTGAGGAAAATCTTTGGAGGCTGGTGTAGAATGTTGAGTCAGAAAAGGTAAAATGGAAGATGAGAAGTAGAGAGCATATTAGGACATTGTTAAAAGGGCATTAAAAGGGTAGAGAGCATATTAGGACATTGTCCCATTCTGTCCTCATTTGTTCAAATGTGAATCACTTTATGACTGATGGAGCAGTTTCTTGGTATCAAGTTATACCTATTGTTTCTCATTTGCCGAGAGTCTAAGTGGAAAGAGCCCCATTTCTTTTGATCTTCTAGCCTGTGGGCCAAATCCACTGACTGCCTGTTTTTGTAAAAAATGTTTTATTGGAACACAGCTACACCTGTTTATGTATTGTCTATGGCTGTTGTCACACTAGAAAAGCAGAGTCTAGTTGTTGCAATGGAGATGGTATGGCTCACAAAATGTAACATTTTTTACTATCTGGATTTTTACAGAAAAAGTTTGCTGACCCTCGCATAAGCCCCATGGCTTTCATACTTTTTTTGATTGGTTCCTAAGGGAATAACTCTATTTTACATCTTACCAATGTACAGGAGCCCACACAGACAAAAAATGTATCTGGGAAAATATTTCCTGCAATAATTGTTATGTGATATACTTTTTCCCTCCTATGTAATCCCCTTCTCTTTCAGCTTTAAAAATGCTGTCTGAATCTTCATTGTTTACCACTATCCTACCCTCATACTTAGGACTGTGCAAGCAGTATTTCCTGCAAATATCCTTGTCACTCATCTGTTCAGAGCATTGAGTTGAGATGAGCGAACATTTAACCTAAAACAGAAATTTAATTATGGATAATATTAACAAGTAAAAGAAAAAAATGAAGCCAGCCACTTGACGTGCTACGGTCGGGGAAAGATTGAAAAGGAGCACCGTGCAATGTGTGGGAACATGAGGATGCTACCAACTTAATGACCTGAGATTGTTTACAAGGCTTCCTCAAGAACTTAATTAATTTCAAATGGGCATCGTACATTCCTGAGAATTTGGCTCAATTCCATTTGTTATTGTCAAATTTTTCATTTGTAGTTTGGGAGCAAGAACTTAGCATAGAATACACTAAGACAAGAATCCAAATACCATATAAACTTGCTACCACTGTCAAATTCTGATTCCCCCCACTTACTCGTTAATTTACTCACTTAGTAAGCACCTATCCTTTGAGATTCTTTTTTTTTTTTTTTTTTTTTTAATTCTAGACACAATGTTGCCATTCAGGATAGAATTCTACCTTTATGAAGCCTCCTGTTCAATCTGAGACACAGAAATTAATCAAATAATCGCCTAAAACTGCATTTATGATAAGGGCTCTGAAGTTGAGTTACAAGTGCTGTGGAGCATATAATAGGGCAATTTGACCTAGTCAGGGAGGTCAGTCAAGACTTCCATGAAGAAGTGAAGATTGACCTGGTAAGAGAAGGAATTCATGACTGAAGAGGGCAGGGATGAGTGGACCCTCACAGTATGACTTCCCAGGAAAAGACTCTGGTTCTCTCCTTGAGCAGTCCTATCGTCCTATTTCTTCTATCTTTACTTCTGGTATTTTAAGTTGTTGTTTATATTCCTCTCCATTGCCTTTTGTCCACAAAATGGAGATAATAAAGCTTAACTCTATTAGGTGCTTTTCTATTTATTCACATATTTCCATGTAAGATGTACTCACATTTGTGGAAATGGTTCTTGTTCATTGGGATTAAGTCTTAGACAGTTTCCTTAAATAGCTCTATAAATCCTCATGAAGGCCTGACCTTGGCTTTCAATCAACCGATATTTGTGGTTTGGAAATGCTTCCTTGTGAAGTTGATAGGTTCAGTCACTGGCTGTGGATTTATGGTTGCATTTATTATGACAGGTTTGGACTCTGAAATGATAGCAAGGTAAAGCCATTGCAAGAATGATTTTTCTTGTTGAGATATAAAGCCTTCTATGGCTTCCTTGCCTCCACCCCTATCTGTAGAAGTTTCCTTTGGAAAAGCAACCGAAAAACAAATTAGAACTTTTATTTTAAAACATTTATTTAAAAGTCGTTTTTCTGCCTAATTTCTGTTTCTTAATGTGTTGATGTATCTAGGACTTTTTTTTTTTTTTCCTTTTAGGCTAACATAAGGAATGAGCCAACAAATAAATCTCATTTTACACAGTTTGTTTTAACCATGCTTCTATGTGAGGGATGTGGGATAAAGTGTTTTGCTTATGTAGTTGTATAGCTGTTTTGCTAAAGATGAAGAACAGAATTCTTTGGTATGAAATATAATGAAAATGCAAATTCAGTACACAAAACTGTAGCAGGACTCTCAATCCATGGTTGACAATGACTATATAGACAAGATAAAACAGCAAAAAAAAAAAAAAAGATGTAATAGTGCCAGTAAGATAGCATTCTGAATTTTTTTTTTCTGTAGAAAGTAGTGACATTCTAATATTTTGATTATGTGAGTAGTTAAATAGATTAAAGAATTTGTGAAAAACGGATTCTCGAGTTAGGGTTATTAATATCCACTTACACAGGGAGAAGGTCCGGTAAAATGTTCCTTCCTTCTCTACCCCTACTGCCTACTCTCCAAAGGAAATGCAGAAAACTGTAATTTAACAATGCAACTTGCAAACAGCCGAGCAGAATGAGAATACATTCAGTGATATAGAAATGTGCTTTTGTGGGGATCATTGCCCTTAGGGTATTATCTTACTCCATAATGAAGTTAGTGCTCATTGGTTTTCTCGCATAAGTCAAGACTGGTTTTTACTGCTAAAAACAACCCAAGAACCCTTAAAATCTTTCTTTTTCTCTGAATTACACGATGCCCAGACGGTCATGGAGACCTGCAACCAGCAGATGGCGCTCGGCTTCTGTCTCAAAAAAGAAGTGAGTTGCTTGTTCTTCAGCCTCTGCTTATTACCATTCATTTTAAGGGGTGAAAAACAGTGTTGAGAGAAAAATCTTTGTTAGCACAAAGCCTCTGTATTGGTGAGAGACAAAATTACATTTCTAGTTCATTCAAAGACTAGTTGGTAATCTCTGAATTTTACAAGTGAATTTTGCAAGTTAACTCATGGGAGGGAGTATGAAGAAACCCCCTATGTTAATTGGTTAACTAGGCACACTCATTTGCTTTATATCAGTGCACTCATGTTGTATATGAAAGCATGGAAAAGGCAGCTGATATTTTCATGCATTTTGAAGGAAGAATAAAATGGCTGATTCTCTCTGCCTTGCCTGTTCACAGATTTTGTAAGCCGAGGAAATGGATACTACGGTTGTTTGTAAAACCGGATCCAAACAAAGGAAAAGAGCCAGGATGCTTTCCTATAATACTGACACGTGTACCACACTCTAGCAAAAGGATGAGGCTGCAAAAGAAGGTTTTAGCTTAGCATTTCAATTCTGAAATGGATGGTGCTATTTAATTTTCCACACACAATATCTTACCTCGCTAAAGAATACATTAATATTACTAATCTCACTTATGTAGCAGCTTTAAAAGGCCACAGCAACAAGGATATTTCTAAAGGAGATTGTAGTCATTTCTGCTGGTATAGAAAATTCCCTACCCACACTGAAAGTAATTGTGTTGGTAATCTCACGCTATTGCTTTAGCGGGAGTTTGCATCGGTCTTTGCTCCGTGTGAGCTGTATAGAGAAGCATAATGGATGGAGTGATGAGAGGGTGCATGATGAATTAATATCCCAGAGGTCCTGAAACTAATAACAATGAAGGCTTTTCTGTGGCCACTGGGCTCCTGGATTTGTATTGTGAAATGTGAGTCTGGAGTCGTCCGCTGACTGGTCGCCCTGTAGAAGGTTAGAAGAAGAGTTCCCTCAGTTGCAGGATTAAAAAAAGAAAAGAGAAAGAAAAAAGGAAACGCAAGACATGCATTTGCTGCCATTATAACGAACTGAAGTCACGGACCAAATATATACTAGATCTCTGTATAGATAAATGTAAGGAATCCCCCCTCCGACGTTGCACTTGGTAAAATATCTATACTGGCTTTAGTATTTGCTTTTGGTTTTTATTTTGTTATAGAAAGAATGTCATATTTGTAGTATATTAAGCTGCTGCTTCAAACGTGTGGAGTAGGCATCAGAGATGGATTGAAAGCGTGCTTTTCTCTTTGTCATCCTTGGAGGTGTTATGGGAGAAAATAGACCTAAAATAGACAAGAGCACAGGTAAATCTTGATTATTCATTATTCGACTTACTCTTTGCTCCATTTCCAAATTCTCCCCAAGTGCCTTACGCTGGGGACAGTACAGGGCTCTGAGGATCACAACAGGGAATAAATGTGGTTTCTTCTCACAGAGATACAGACGTGACTATTAGTAATAATAGTGCAATAGGATATATATTGTAGTAGAACTGGGACAAAGGTCCTTACTTCGAATACGCTTATTAGCCCAGAGGACTTGAATTAAAGATAGACTTGCTACCAAAATACATAAAAGCCATTTCCTTTACAGAAAAGGTTATCAGCCAGGAAAAGTACAAACTTAGAAAGAAAGGGGACGAGTGTCTCTGTCCATGAGATGATTCCACTTCTGGCCAGCATAGGAGAGAGGAAGGAACTGCCAGCAGAGGCTATGGAGAAGCCGGCCAGTGCACTGTTATTCGTGACAGTGTGCTCATAAAAATTCAGTTTGGCTAATGTCCAGAAGGCAAATACTTTGACATCCAAACACTGAAATGTATTGAAATGTAGGGAAACATCAATACTTAAAACGTTTGTAGGTTTAGACTACCCACGTACTTTTTCTTTTCCCATCCAGACAGGTATGTGAGAATTCACTCTATCCTGCACCTGATTTTTACTCCCCATATTTCTGAAACAGAATCCTAGGCCTTGTAATGAAGTGGTAAATAAGTAAAGAGTAATGTATATATATACACACACACATACACACACACATCTGTGGTTTTTACAATGGATAAATAACCATGTGCTATAATTTTATAATACTTGCTGATATAAATAGGCCTTATTGGAAAAAAAATGGGGTGGCCATCAAGATGTGAACATGAAAATACATACGTAAACATAAATATAAAGAATAGAGGCAGAGACAGAGAGTTGAGTTCATGAGCTGGTTTGAAATTTGCTCCATGATTTTGATAAGTCACTTGTATTTGCCCTTGTGTGAAACACTTTCAATAACCCTTATTGGTAAAGCACTTGGAGATCATGGGTTGCAAAGTGCAATTGACTGCGAGTGTAGGCTTTGGAGCCTTACAATTGAGAGTCATCATCAATTTTATCTTTGCTGGCATAACTACAGAGATTATTTTTATACAGAGAGGTGGCTCTTTCATTTTGGAAACACTTTAAGCTAGGTGCTTCAGTAATGAATCTTAGATCAGGAGAAAAATTGGTTGCAATAATAACATATATACCAATCACTATTTGAATGCTCTTATAGCTTTTCCTACTTGCCCTGGAGTAAGAAAACACAAATATTTTGAAATAATTCCTTATGTGTCATATTCTGTATTTATGGCATACTGGTGTATTTCAGGAGATAAAATCATGCAGGTTTATTTTGGAAAAGAAAGAGTATTTACTTGAGAGATCTTCCCTGATAGCACAGATTGCTATCAACTCTTTAATATTAAACAGGTATTCTGGGATGATACTGAATTTATTAATCGCAGAAAGGAGAAGCTTTATAGTCGCTGGGAATGCTGTTTCATCACCTCTCAGCCAGAAAGAGAAGAAATCTGAGAGGCTAAAAGTGGAAGTAAATTACACTTTCCTCACTATCACCTTAACTTTTCCAATCAGAGGGAGTTCTCCGAGCAGGTAGAGAAAAAGCACTGAAAGAATTGGAAGCTGAAATAAGAGCACTGTTGAAAAATACATCACAAATGACTAACAGATTGTAAATGAAAGTTGGGTGACTTTCAGGTGGGAGCTACTAACAGCCTGGGAGTCAGCGTTTGACCTCTTTTAATGGAAGTTTTAAGAGAGGACTGGAGGTGAGGAAGGGGTCATTCAACCGATGTCAGAGACTCTTGAGCAGTGCTCCTGGTGGGCTGCTAGGATTCTGTAGAAGGATGGGGGAGGAGTGTCAGTCAGTGGGGCAGAAGTCAACTCCCTAGCCAATCTTGAGCTGTAGCAGTTGAGAAACGGTACAAAGTATAGGAAGTCAGATCATTTATTTAACTTAGGCTTTTATTAAGATATAATAAGTTCTTAGATTTGTATAGCACATTATGTTTTAAAGCCCATTTGCCACATTAATCACTAAGAATATCAAAATAAAGTGTATTTTCATCTTAAAATACATTTCTATGCTTGATGTGATTAAAAAAATTCACTTACAAGTCACCTGGGATAAGAACAATAATAGAAACCAATCTTTTGCAAATACAGTTTGCTCTTATGTATAGGAAAAGTTGGAGAGAATAAAAGCCATTAAGGCTGTGTATGAAAGATACATTAGAGTTACATTTATATCATTGATTACACTGTTTCTCAATTATACAGAGTGGGGAAAAAAACACAAGCAATTAATCATGGTAGATTACACTCATTTTGTATTTGGCCAGCAGTAGCAAGTAGTTATTAAGAAGTCTGAATTCCAATTGTTTCTCTAAATAATACTTTGTAATATCTTTTGCTTATGTGATTTCTGTAATACCCTTTGGTAAATGTGATTATGTATACCTAGAAAAGAGTTTAAAATAGCTTTCATTCCCTTTTTTATAATTATACTTTTAAATAGATTTTTTAATACATTTATATTCTTAATATGATGCCATTACCAGCCCTGCCATTTGTCTTGTTTAATCTGGATATGCATAATTATAAACCACACCAATTACACCCACTATATATGCATTATCAACTGGGTAAACATTTAGTAGTAAAAATAGGATTAAAATTTTCAGATAAAAATACCCCTAGTTTATGTAAAACAGTAATAAATAAGAACTGGGAATTACCAAATTTTTTATTTTACAGAAAAGTATTAGTTATATATAAATGATACAATTCAGTATGGACAAAGAGGAAATCTATCAGAAACTTAATTCCTCAGGTGGACTTTACTTTAGCAATGGGAAAAATAACTTATTTGAGGTATTGATAGGACCTACAACGTTTCTATGACCTACCTAAAACCTACATTTTAAAATGGCCACTGGCAGCAAAAGAAGACAGTGTATTATGCTTTTTTTAAGAATTGAATATACTGGTCCCATATTATCCTTTATTTGCATTCAACAGAAAATAAGAAATTTGGAAATACTTAGCAAGGCCAGAAAATTTTTTTATGTTAATGCAATTTGAAACAACCAATTTTGTCTTTGAAATGGTAAACTGTTGACATATGGCTTAAAATGAGTGGATTCATAATGAAAGGTTTCCCTCGATGTCCATAACATTTGGAAACAAAATTTAGCCATACATTTTTACATTATGAAGTTGGTCCAACTGTAATCCTTCAGATGGCATCCTGTTGACCTAGCTGCTTTATCCGTTGCTTGTGCTGTTTGCATAAACCATATCTATCTGATAATTGAAACCGTATTCACGAAAAATGGATATCCTGAAGTAGGCTGAGCTCCTCATAGTAACTTGTATTTCTGTAACAGTATAGTTCCTGTCATAGGGAGTAAATTCTGAATACACATTCTATTAATGATTGAATTTAAACTGACCTAAATGATTCTACTCGAATAGTCAAAGGGACAGATTGAAAGTGATGGTAAATGTTGCTGACAATTACTCTGACCTGAGGAGAGAGACTTGGTCTGATACAGAAAAGGGGGTGGGTGAGCAGAAAGGGAGTATGAAGGAAGAGAGAAAAGAGGAAAGGAGTAGGGCAGGCCAGCAGGCAAGAAATAGGTGAAAATTCATTGTATTCACATGGTAACCAGGGATCAGTCTAAAATTGGTGAGCTGGGTGTTTGAAGTTTTTTCCAATGAATTCACAGTGTGCTTAGTGGGTACTCACAGAAGGAGAATCTTCTTTAATTAAAATAAAGACATTTAATAATTTCTGTTTAGTTTTATTTTAATTTGTGTCGAGCAAACAATTGTTTGCCACAGAAAGTCCTTGGCTTACAGTCGTCCATATTTCATGTCTTTAGACTTCAGCAAAACAAAACACATACCTCGAGTGTGAGAATCACTGAGAATCTCTAAAGATCAGGTCAATAAAAACAGACAACTGTTAGCTAGACATTTTAGAGAAAACAGCAATTTTATTTTTGTTTGGGTTTCTGATTGCCAGCTGCTCATTTCTATTTTTCCCAGGCTTGGAAACATGCATCAGTACAACTGACAGTGAGAATTAAGGATGCCTTTCCTTTCTTCTTCTTTTTTAAAATATAGTTTTAGAGTAATCTCTACACCCAAAACAAACAGACAAACAAATAATCTCTACACCCAACCCAGGGCTCACAATCCTGAGATGAACTCACAATCCTGAGATGAACTCACAATCCTGAGATGAGCTCACAATCCTGAGATGAGCTCACAATCCTGAGATGA
>NW_026057582.1:67229792-67314466 GCF_023721935.1 Panthera uncia
CTGAGATGAGCTCACAATCCTGAGATGAGCTCACAATCCTGAGATGAACTCACAATCCTGAGATGAACTCAAAATCCTGAGATGAAAAGTAGTAGGCTCTACCAACTGAGCCAGCCAGGTGCCCCTCCTTTACTTTCTTCTAGATTCATTCTTGGTGCTTTGGTGGGTGTTGTCTTTGAACCTTAGCTGAAGTGCTTCTGTTCTCAAATCTCTTTATAATTTCCCTTAGCATCTAGTATCACCTCTATTCGGGTGATTTCCAAGTCTACATCTTGAAACCATTCTTCCTATACTTGTTCTACATTTCAGGTTTATATTTTATGGATATAAAATTAAACATTTATAAATAGAATTCATTTTTCCAACCAAAATCTCTCATTTCTAATTTTTTAAATTTCACCATTGTATCCACTTAGACTCAAACCTCAGATTCACATTTGACTCCATTAATTCCTGTGACATCTATTTCTTTTATTCTCTTATTCACTTACCTTGTTCCTGGTTAGCAAAAACAATCTTAGGGGTGGCTGGGTGGCCCAGCCAGTTAGGCATCTGACTCTTGATTTTGGCTCAGGTCACAATCTCGCAGTTTGTGAGTTCAACCCCATTTCAGGCTCTGTGCAGAACCTGCTTGAGATTGTCTCTCTTCATCTCTCTCTGTCCCTCCCTGCTTGCTCTCTCTCTCAAAAAATAAGCTTAAAAAAAGAATACAATCTTAATTTGTATTCTTACCTCTCTCGAGGATTGTTCTGTATGTCATAGGCAATTAGTTTTCTTAAAACTATGAGGACACTCAAAATCATCTTTACTTTAACGCCAATCTATTTTTCTAGTCCTAAAATATGTCTTAAATTCTTCACTCCTGAGAGCGCAACCCATTTACTTAATCAGTGCATTTGCGTGCATACTTCTGTCTGTATGTTGATCATTCTTTCTGTGTAATTATCCACACTCCTTTCTCTGCTTTCATTAACTGACTCATTTTTAAAATTCTAGGTCATATTTTAAGCTCCTTCTTGCGTTTTCTATGTTGTACTTAGAGTTATGCATTTTCTGTATTTTGACACTTTTGACATTAGGCTTGTTAGTTTCCTTCTTGTTCCCCAACTATCATTTTGTCAATAAGTCTCCATAAAATTTCCCAAGCTCTTCCTTCTGTTTTTATTCTTTTCTCCAATCTGCCAAAAATTTAAGGTCACATATGCAGCATTGTGGTCTAGACTCCAGTTACGTGATGTCCGTTGAAGGGGTGTGAACTTGCCGTCTTCCTTTTTCCAGGTTGTCAACACTGTTTAATCAAGTAGAACATGGATGCATTTTTTTTAGCCCACATAATCTACTTGAGGTTCAGTGAAGATTTCTTCCATATTCTGTCAGACTGTTTCTGATCTTACTTGTTAAGCTGGATATGGGTTTTTGTAATTTCCTGAATCTTTGTAGGCATTTTGGTGGGAAGTTGGGTAGGCTGCTTTAGGTACTTACTGCTGGCCAGATGTTGTTATGGATTCCATGGTTCTGCTAAGTAATTTTGATTATGGATGCTTCTTCCTACAATGTAGCCAAAATAGTTGATAGAGGAAATCTAAGTTCAACTTCACTTCCTGCAGTCTTGCCAAATACATTGAAAACATAAAGTCTTTAAGTTCCAGACTGTATTTTCCTTATTTGTGAGTTGACCCTATCTTCACCTTAATACTCACTCTGCTTGGCATCTCTCCCAGACCTATTTTCCTTTTGCCAGTTTGGCTTGCCATAGATCTTTACTTTTATAATCCACTCCAGGAATGATTTCATCAGTCTTTGAAATTTGCCCAGTCTGCACTTTTTCCCAAGCCTCCTCCATTGCATATTCCCACCAGGCTGTGCTTTCGGCCCATCTTAGGGGAACAGCCTATTGAATTAAATAGGAAATGTCATTTGCAAGGATTTAGGCCTCTCAGAGGTATATGCAAGTTCCCTTCTCCATGCTATTTTGCTACAGTGCTGGGAACAGAAAATTAGCGAAAGGTCATAGATGTATTAAAACAATGGCAATCTTTTTTTTAATATACAAAAATTTACTCTGACAACTAATTTCCAAGGAATTTTCCTACTGTCTTCTGCTATCTTTTTAGCACTTCACTAAGAGAAAATTAAAGGGGGTATTTTTTTATTTTCAAAAAATCATTGTAGGAAATCTCAGGTCTATAGCTTCTTGCTGGAGTCTCCTTAAATGTTTTCATTTTTCCTCTGAATATTTCAAAATACAAACAGTAGAGAAAAATTATTTCAAACTACAAGTGACCACAATATGTTCTGCCTTTAAGGAAGAAGATTGAATTCTGTAGCAAAATACCTTATGGCTTGTGTTTGTTGCAAAAGATAAGGTCCCAGGGAATTATCTGTAAGGTCACTGCAAACAATGACAAAGCTAAATTGACTGCCTAAAAAACAAAGTGGATATTTCAGGATTGCAAGGTTTACAAGAGGAGAACAAATGTTAGGACACTCTTGAGGGATAGAAAGGCCACAGGAGATTGGACAACATCAGGAGGGAAGCAGACTTGTGAAAAAAATATCCACATGGCTGTGGCTGAGAGGATTTTGTTTGGAGACCAAGAGTGTGTAACATTTCGTCCTAAGTTATTCTTTGTGTCATAGAGCCTCTTCTAACTGAACTGAAGGAGAGATCTACTAAATGTAATGCTTTGTGTGAGACTTGTGGGGGAGTGCCGACTAAAAGGTGGCCATCATAATTTAAGCCCACAGAAATTTTCAGAAATACTGTGGAAAATGTGAAAATATTGTATTAATATTTTAAAGGACAGAGGCAAAACTTGAAGACCTCTCCAAAGGCCAAAGCTGGAATGATTTGACGACCAACGAAATAAATGTTGATTGTATTCTATCATAACCCAAGGAATATAAACATATCCCTGAGTTGACACATAATAAGTAAATAAATAAACAAAAAAAAATAAGGACAGAATCCATCTTCCTTAGAGAAGCATTCCAAATAATCTATGTAGGCACTCCTACATCTGTAAGTGGAGCTTAATTTCCTTCCTTTGGAGTGTGGGCTGGACTTAATAAATGGCTTACACAGCATAGCATATGAAAAGGGAAAAACAGGAACTACGCAATATAAACTTGGCAGACATCATCTTAACCAAGTGATGAAAGTTAACATCACTAATGATGAATCATGTTGATATGATGCAGTAAGAAGGGTGCCTCCCCTCTGTGATCTTTTCCCCCAAAACCAAAAAGCCCAGTCTGATCATGAGGAAACCTCAGACACACTCAACTTGAACGTCAGTGCACAAAATGTCTGGCCAGTTCTCTTCAAAAGTATGAAGGTTGTAAAAGATGAGGGAAGACTGAGAAACCATCATAGACTAAAGGAGACAATTTGATATGATAGGGTATTCTGGATTAGATCTTGGAAGAGAAGAGACAAATGAGTGGAAAAAAAAAAAACTGGTGAAATCTGAGTAAAGTCTATACAGTTTAGTGACATTGAACCGCTGTTAATTTCTTAGCTTTGATGTACTGTGGTTATGTAAAATATTAACATTAAAGAAAACTGGGTAAAGTATATATGAGAGCTCTTTATCCTATCTAAAATAATGAACTAAAATTATTCCCAATTAAAAACTTTGTTTAAAAAGTTAAAGGTTTACATTACTTAGTATAAACTGCTTTAGATTTACTTTAGTAAGACAATTTTAATGCAAAAATTCAAACAAATATCAATTGAGTGACTACTATAGGCCTGTGACAAGTGAGTGAAAAAAAAAAAAGACAAAAACTACCGCCTAGAAGTAGTTTGACATTGGCCATAGCAACTTGTTACTAGATGTGTCTCCTCAGGCAAGGGAAACAAAAGTTTTATAAACTTAAGAACTTAAAAGTTTTATAAACTTAATAACTTAAAAGTTTTATAAACTTTTAAAGCTTAACACCCTCAAAATAAATAACCGAGTTAAAAAATGGACAGAAGACATGAACAGACATTTTTCCAGAGAAGACATCCAGATGGCCAACAGACATACAAAAAGATGCTCAATATCACTCATCATCAGGAAAATACAAATTAAAACTACCCCTCATACCAGTCAGAATGGCTAAAATTGATAACACAGGAAGCAACAGGTGTTGGTGAGGATACAGAGAAAGGGGGACCCTTTTGCACTGTTGGTAGGAATGCAAACTCTGGAAAACAGTATGGAGGTTCCTCAAAAATTTAAAACTCGAACTTCTCTACAATCCAGCAATCACACTATGAGGTATTTACCCAAAGAACAGAAAATGAATGATTTTAACGGACATATGAACCCTAATGTTTATAGCAACATTATCAACAATAGCCACATTATGGAAAGAGCCCAAATGTCCATCCACTGATGAATGGATAAAGAAGATACACACACACACACACACACACACACACACACACACACACACACACAATGGAATATTACTCAGCTATAGAAAAGAATGAAATCTTGCCATTTGCAATGTGGATGGAGCTAGAGAGTATTATGCTAAGAAAGTGAGTCATAGACAAATAAGATATGATTTCGCTCATGTGGAATTTAAGAAAAAAAAGTAATGTGAGGAAAAAAAAGGAGAGGTAAACCATGACACAGACTCTTAACTGTAGAGAACAAAAGGGTTACTGGAGGGGAGGTGGGCAGCGGTCTGGGTTATGGGTAATGGGTATTAAGGAGTGCATTTGTTGTGATGAACACTGGGTCTTGTATGTAAGTGATGAATCACTAAATTCTATATCTGAAACTAGTATTGCACTGTATGTTAACTAGCAAGAATTTAAATGAACACTTGGAGGAAAAATAATTACTGTTTTTATGGTGCTTAGAGTGCAATGAAGAGAGGCAGACAATAAACAACAAAAGTTGCAAATATGTGAATTTTATAATATGTTAGAAGTTGATGAATACTATCAAAAATGATAAAGCAGGAAAATGGAAGCTTTGTGGTAAGCAGAGTGGAGTTTATAAAGGCCATTCTAATTGAAAGGTGATGCTTAAAAGCAAAGCCTTAAAGAATGCAAGGCAATTAACTCTAGCCATACCTGGCAGAAGAGAATTCCAGGTACAGAGACAGGCAGTGTGAAGGCTCCAGGTTGGGGACATCCTAGGTACATGTTTAAGAAACAGTAAAGTGACCAGGGCGTCTGTAGCCAGTGAGGGGAGAAGAGTGTTGGAGATGAATGTGGGGTGGGGGAATGACATAGGACACAGTAGGTCATCATTATAAGAGCCTTTGGCTTTTACTCTGAGAGAGATGAGGGGTTTGAGTGTCATTCCAGGGTTCTGAGTGACGTATGTTGTGATAGGACTTTGGTCTGAAAGGGTCGTTGATGTATGCTCTGTGGAGGGTAGGTAGTGGGCGCGTGAGGGTAAAGGCAAGACACACCCACTTTTATTTATTTATTTTTTTACAGTCATTTTTTGAATGAGTGTTGTAATCTGCCAGCTACAAGTTCAAGTTTTTTTTTTTTTTTTTTAAATAAGACTTACTAACTGCATGTGCTATTTATTTACTACACTATCACCACTTTTGTTCGTTGAGGGTTTTGGGCAATTAAAAATAATTTTTGGTAAAGCAAAGGTCATTATTAATGAATCAGTTTTTCCCCAGTTTTACTGAAGTATAATTGACCAATGAAATTGTAAACTGTTTAAGGTGCACAACTTGATAATTTGGTATATGTATACACGGTGAAGGGATTCCCTGCTTTGAGTTAATAATGAATTATCTTCATAAAAAAATTAAAAGAAATATGGTCTCAAACTATCTGATTTAAAATTTTGCATTTGATCCAGACAAGATACTCTAAAACCACTAATCCACGAGAGAGGGATTTAATATCTTATATCTGTTCAATTTGCAGTGTGTCAGATACAAGTATATAAATACTATAATTTACTAGACATTTCTGGGTAATGCCATAATTCTTAAAATTAGCTACTGAGATCAGACTTTAAAATAACCTCATTTCTTTTTAGACTGAAACTTCAAAATAAATACTGGAGCATTATATTAACTACGAAATACAATCCTTTTGACAATCTAGTCCATAGATTCAGCAATCAGCAAGAATAAACAAACATAAATTTCTTATTTTTGATTTTTATCTTTTTTAAGTAAACAAGGTCAGCAAAATTTAAGTTCTTCTTTTAAATTTTGATAAAACAATGTGGCCTTACCAATTCCAAAAGTAACTTGGTTGACATGAAAGGAAAATTTAGGATAAAATCTCAAGTGATTGTCCATTGCCCTCTCAATAACATTATATTATTCTCTCATGTTTCCTTTGCCTTTAAAATATGTATCAAATTCATTGCCTAGATATTAAAGAAAATGTTAGTGTTTTAATGACTAAATTTTCTCCCAAGTGATACTATATATAGAATAATCTACTACAGTTATGACTTAAATATTGAACGGTATGCAAAAATGGGATACGAATGAATTGAAATTTATTTTTGAATATTTGATATTAAAAAAATATCTGTGCTTATCATTGAACTTTTGATAAACATTTTTATGTTAATAAAATAAAATATATTTGGGGTGCTTCTCAACTGATTTTGAGTTAACATGATTTTTAGTTATAGAATGAATTGGAAAAACAAATACTTCTGTGTTCTATTTTCGAGTGTGATACATCAAAATAAGGGATGTTTTGACAGAAAAAAAAGAAATCTTGTTCAACTCATGTCAGCATCAGTCAATGCCTTCGTTTATAGAAGAACTTGAGGAATGTTTACTGAAATGCTGACAATGGACTTGAGAGCATATCTAATTAGTATTTTTTTTTTTTTCGCTTCCTGGGTATGTAGAAAAGGTAAAGTAATTATAGAAACCCAAAGTTTAGTCTTCAACTGGAGCCCAACTTAAATGCAGTTTAAAGCCTTTATCCCTTTAAGCTTACCTCTCTCACTGTCTTTTGATTTTGTGGTGGTTCATCCATATTAATGTACCTAATGACAGACACCCTGAAAAGGTGAGAATGAACGCTTTTCCTTTGACATATCAGCGGAGGATGATGGTACAAAGCGTGTCTTTCAATGTGTATCTGCATGGACTCTGGGTCTGTGAGAATGATATATACTTCTACTTTATGCCTGCAAGATTCAAAAGGCCTTTTCAAATATTCATGTCCTTTTTTTCTTCTTTTTCATTCTCTACCGGTATGTGTTATATGATGAGAAGGATGTCAGTGTCTCTGGAGTTTTATTTTTAAGTTTTAGTCCTGCCTGAGGGGTAAGATATATTGAAATTTTGCAGGTCAAGCTGTTCATACTTTCTCATAACATGTCTAATAATTGCAGAGCGATTTGTTCAAATAATTTGGGCAGGCCTTGCATAGTTACCATGATAGGCTCTGAGGCAGGTTATTGGGCAGTGGCTCATACTCAACTGGTAGCACCCGGGGATAACTTTCCCTTTGTATTGCCTTACTAAGGAGAAGTCAAAGGAGACACAGAGATGAGGGTATTCTTGCTTTTTTTTTTCTTTTTTTTTAGCTGAATTCTGATCATCCTTTTCTGATCTTGTTGCAACTTAGGCTATAACTTCCTCATGTATGATGCATCAAGTTAATAGGATTTGTATTGCCTTTGGCGCTGTTGCCATTTCGTATGTTACAGCAGGCAAGTGGAGGTGCTGATGAGAAACATGGTAACACAACCACCTCTGCCTGCTGACCCTAACCTTGGAGATGAAGAGTAGAGCATCGTTTTGCTTTTTTTTTAAAAAAAATTGTACCCACTAGTTGTTGCTATTGTTCTTTTTATTTTCCATTGGCTTTGGAAATTTAAAATATACATTAATATTTTAGCGTATCATTGAGTCTTTCTCTTCCATCAGATTTGTGACCTACTTGTTTTTTAAGATTTTGCTGTTAGTTTTCATCACCTTCTGAGCCTCACCTTTCTCCATTATCAAACAGGAGAGAAAAAAACAGAATAAAATCACCAGCTGGTGGGAAAGTCATTTGGAGGGTGCTGGCCAGATTAACCTTTACATAATAATTATGAATTAATAACTTTTTTTCCTCCTCAATAAAAATCCATGTTTTTAGTTAGCTTCAGGGAAAATAGAACAGGAAAAAGAAATAAGATCACAGTGAAATGATGTATCATGTTGTAATAAAACAGAGCCGTGGCTTCAAGGATTCCTAGTCTTCAAATATTACCCAACACAAAGGGTAGAGGGAATTAAAACTATCGTTTCCCAAGTATTAAAAATATAAGCTGCATTCTAAGTGAAGAAAATAACTTGTCAACCCTCTCTTCATTATGTGAACATCCACACTGGGATATAACATGTGTTGGAAGAAGTGATTAAAAATGATCCAAACCAGCCCACTAAAATTTTAAATAGTTTTCACTATTGACACAGAAAGAGCATTCATTGGGAATTGCAATAACATCCACTTATGCAAAAATATCTTTTGACATGCAATGAAAACATAACCTCTGGATACACATTTTCTCTTTTAGGTTTTCAGTGGGAATTGTGCCTAAGTGATTAGGGCAGGATTTGGTCCAATAAATAAACTGAAAATTTTGTAACAAGCAGTGGAGTAATACATATTAATTCTGAACAGATTGACACTGTAATTTGGGATAAAAACCATAATGATTACAGAACGCAGTCAGTGTAAGTCAAGTCTGATGGACTGGAACAGATGTGTCCACCTGTTTAGAGCCCAGCTCTGCATCACTTGGGATGCATAATGTGACTCAGGTCTGTAACATTAGCTGTTTGGAAAGCTATACAGGTTAGGAAAAAGGAGAAATGTCAAATTTTGGATCATTTTTTTATTCCCTTTTGTAGCTGTTGAGGTCAAAAAATACATGAAAGCACACTAAGGACTCAAAATAAGTCCAGAGCACATGTAAACATGAATATATGCCTTTCATCAGAAATGAATTTGGAAAGCTTCATAAAGGACATTTCAAGGACAGGAGGACAAAATAGATGGAGTTTTCATTTACCTAAAATTGATAAATTCTGTGTAAATTAACTTAATACAAGTTTTTAAACAAATGCTAAAGCAAATGAAGAAAGGTGGAGAGAGACTCCAACATTAAAAGGTTCCTGCCCCCAGGGGCACTCCGTGTATCTAGTACCAAGTAAGAATAGGCTCTTGTGAATATTTATCATTTGAATCATCGGAAAAATATTCTTTTTGACAGAATATGCCCCAGGTCTCTAAAGATTATACTGAATGTCATTAGGGGGTAATTTTATGTTTTCTCAAGGTGGAACGAAACATCTCTACTATGATCATAAATATGTCTTTTTATTACAAGAGAATTTTAATGTGTGGTCATAAGCATCATTCATTTTAAACATTGAATCTTATAGATGCTACTATTAAGAATTGCCTTTTTGTGCTATTCAGTCTTTCTTACTTAAATTTATTAACAAGATCGAGTACATTTATGTTACTCTCCCTTCTTGCTGTCAGCCTCTGGGTATTTAACCAATTCTTAACCTATGGAGTCTCTATTATTCTAAGGATAAAATATCATTTTATCACTCTCATACCTCCCTTATAATCTTGAACTGTGTTTGTCAGAGATATTTTATATTAAGAGATTGGACTTTCAGTATGAAGATTTTTCTTGGAATGAGATACTCAAATTTCATAATGGAAAGATACAAGTCAGTTTAGAAAACTTAAGATACAGTCCTGACAAAAAGCTATCAGCCAGATAAAACCTATCAGAAACACCCAAGGAACTTTTACAGTTTTACATTTCCTGCTTGTCCCTTTCTAAACATGGAAGAACTAGGGAAAAATCTTTCCAGTGCAGTCTGTATTCATTACCATACTTGAAAGAAACTTTAACTCTCCAAAGATAACAATTGTGGGGTGCCTGGCTGGTTCAGGCAGTACAACATGCAACTCTTGATCTCAGGGTTGTGTGTTCAAGCCTCATGCTGGGCATAGAGCTTACTTAAAAATAAAAAATAAATAAAATAAAATATTCCAAAAAAACCCCACAAAGAAAACAGTGGCTAATGGCATCATGGGTTTTTCAAGAAAAGAGTTTGACTTTTTGCACGCAAGGAGGTGTACAAACTTTAATGGGTGTACAAAAAGGTATAACTAATATTAATAGGTAATATATATGCAAGTGTTCTATTTTGAGGGGAAACAGAATGGTTGAAGTATTTGCTAGAGATTTCTGCTTTAAGTTAAAAAATTTACAAGTGTTCAGAAAAATTGATATGTTTTATACAGTTCTGCATATGGTATATTTGCTATCTTAGGAGTGTTTTATTTTACAGTATTTAGTAAATAATGACAGAAATAAATGCTGTAAATCATGAACTAATTAGTACAGTACTATTAATTTATACATAAAACATATTGTAGTACGAAGTAACTAAGACTTCTTTGTGTCTAAATTAGTCTTTTTGTATTCTGGCTGTGGATTGACTGGGAAATTTTAAAAACAATACTGATGTCTCAGTCCCCAAACCTCCTTCCTGAGATTGTGATATAATTGACCCTCGGTGGGGCCCAGGTATTGAATTTTTAAAATCTCTTCATGTCATTTTATTTGTGAAGTTAGTATTGAGAAACACTATCTTGACTGTTTTGTTTTTAAACTAGTGAGTCTTTGTGAGGGAAAAAAAAAACAAAACCAAGCAGATGAAATAGTATGTTCACATAAACTTGTCTAAGATTTTACAGTTGTCAAAAGAATTTCAATCCCATGGGGACGGACTGGCTAATTAAGGATTAAAATAGAGGTAAGTAAGATTTGGGGGGATCATTTAAATAAATTTTGAGGTTGTCAAGGAATACTTTTTGGGGAAAGAGATTTCAAATCTGTGGAATGAAGTAGAAGCAGGATTGCAAGGTGCATCTGTGTTGTAGCATGTATCAACACTTCATTCCTTTTTATGGCTAAATATTCCATGGTATGGATATATCACAGGAAGCCAGTAACCAAAGACATACCTTACATGATTCCACTTGTAGGAAATATTCAGAATACGCAAATCTATAGAGACAGAATGTAGGTTAGTGGTTGCCTAGGACTGGGTTAGGAGAGTATAAGATGGGAGAGTAATAAGTAAAGGGTAAAGGGTTTCACTCTGGGGTGATGAAAATGTTCTAAAATTGACTACGGTGATGGTTGCACTTGTCTGTGAATATACAAAAGCCCATTGAATTATACAGTTTAAATGGGCGAATTGTATGGTATGTAAAACACATCTCAACAGTTGTTGATGGGTGAAATAAATGATAGGGTTTAAGGAGTGCACTTTCATGGTGAGCACTAAGTGACGTATGGAATTGTTGAATCACTATAGTGGACACCTAAAACTAATATAACACTGTACGTTAACTCTACTGGAATTAAATTTTTTTTAAATAAAAAAAAAGAAATCAATTTTTAAAGCAGATTTTTTGAAAACAGTAGGCTTGCCAAACGCTGACTGCACAATAATCTTCTCTGACCCAAAGGCAATTCTTAGTAATCCAGGCTTAAAAATAATATCAGAATCATTCCTGGCAATCAGAAATATTTGTGCATGCCTAAGTCTGTTCCCTTTTAGGAATGATCAGAGGAAACCTCCGAGGTGTTAGTATCTGCTTGGACATGAGACAAAAAGAACGTGAACTATCTGTACTGTGATAGCTGTCTCAAAGCCACACATATTTCCAGCAGTAAAAAGAAAAAAAGTAAAACTGGCTAAAATAGCTTAAGCACAAACATCGACTAGAAAGTGACTTGTGCTGACTGTTTGGTGATGACTAGATAGCCAGGGAAAAGAATCTGAGTGGACGTACTAGAAGTGCACAGTGTGGGAACAATAGACTTAGTAGAATTAATTTAGATTTGGTTAACAAAGAAATCACCAGGCTACCAAAAACAACCTCCTGTGGGGGAGAAATTAGTGTCTGGAATTGGTACAATATATTGTCTAAAATTCTGAGCTGTCAACAATTTTTGAGTTGGAAAGTACAATAATAGTGATGAAAAATATCAGTAGGTGGGCTCAAGAGTCGATTTGATCAACACAGGAAAATAATCAATAAATAGGAAGATAAACTGAGATTATACAATGGGAATAATGGAGAAAACTGAAAGTTATTAACAGGGACTCTGAGAAGTATGGGGCATCATTAAGTATATCAAAATATGTGTGGAATACCAGAAAAGCAAGAAAGGGACACAAAAATATAATAGAAGAAGTAATGGCTGAAAACTTCCCAAATGTAATGAAAATCCTAATGTGCCTACCTAAGAAGTTAAAAACTCCAAGTAGAAAAAATGCCAAAAAAATCCAGATCCAAACACCTCATAGTCAAATGTTGACAGCAAACGATAGAAAATCTCAAAAGCTCTAAGAGACAAATCACACATCATGCACAAGAAGAAAAAAAAAATCACAATAAGATTAACAGCCAACTTTTCATCAAAGCAATGAATCTCATAAAACAATGAGATGATAGAAAGTGCTGAAGTGCACCAACTGTCATCCAAGAATTTTATATCAGAAAAAACTATTTTTAGAAACAAAGGTGAAAGAAAGACATTCCAAGAAGCCAAAACCCAGAGAATTTAGTTTGTTGCTAGAGGCTATATCTTCTAAAAATACAGTAGTATGCTTATCAGGCTGAAAAGAAAAGACACTAAGCAGTAATTTGAATCCACATGCAAGAACATAATTATCCTTTTAAAGAGGGAATTACGTAGGTAATTTTAAAATACAGTGTAATTGCATATTTCTTCCCCATTCTTCCCTTGATTACAAATATGAAAACATCTAAAATAGGTAGAAATCAGCATAGTAATTTAAAATAATAAAATTTATTTACTTATTTAAATAAATTTAATAAATTTAAAATACATAAATTTATTTTTTATTATAAATGAAAAAATAAAAGCTTCCCACAAAGAAAAGTCCAGGCCCGATATTTCATTGGTGAAATCTACCAAACATTCAAAGAGGATTTCATACCAATATTTTACATACTCTTCCAAAGTATAAAAAAGGAGGGAACATTTCCTAACTCATCATATATAATGCCATTTTAATCACAATACCCAAACCAAAGACCTCACAAAGAAAACTACAGGCCAATATCCCTTATGAATATTAAGATACACTCAAAACTTCTCAAACAAAACTTCTCAACAAACAAAACTTCTAAACAAACTTCTATCAGCACCATACAGAGTTGTACACCATGACTAAGTACAATTGATCTCAGGAATGCATGGTTTAACTTCTAGAAATCAAAAAAATAATACATCTTATTAATTAAGGATAAAACTCATATTATCATTTAAGTATATGCAGAAAGCATTTGCAAAAACTCAATACAATTTCATGATAAAGCTACTCAGTAAACCATATATAGAAGAGACCTTCCTTACCAATATACAAAAATAGGCCATCCACAAAAAGTCCACAGCCAACGTTATACTTAAGATCAGAAACAAGACAAGAAGTCTGCTCTTGCCATATCTATTTAAAATTGTATTGGACATCCTAGCTAGGGTTATTAGGATCAAGAAATAAAAGTCATACAGATTATGAAGGAAGAAGGAATACTACTTTTTAAAATTTTTTTTAAGGTTTACTTATTATTGAGAGACAGACACAGAGCTTGAGCAAGGGAGGGGTAGAGAGAGGGGGAGACATAGAATCTGAGGTAGGCTCCAGGCTCTGAGCCATCAGCACAGAGCCCAGTGCAGACTTGAACCCACAAACTGTGAGATCATGACCTGAGCCGAAGTTGGTCGCTTAACCAACTGAGCCACCCAGGTGCCCCAGAAGGAAGACTATTTTTATTGCAGATGACACAGTCCTATATATAGAATATCCTAAGGAATATGTACACACATTATTGGAATAAGTTTAGCAAAGCTGTAGTATACAGATCAATACTTGAAAATCAATTGTATTTGTATAAAACAACAATGTTATGAAAATAAAATTTAAGAAAATAATTCCATGTATAATAGTATCAAAAAGAATAAAATACTTAAATATAAACTTAAGTGCAAAACTTGTACACTGAAAATTACATAACATCACTGCAGGAAACTAAGGATCTAAATAAGTCATAAGACATCTCTTGTTTATGTAGTAGAAGACATAACTGTTTGGATAGCAACACTCCCCAAACTGAAGTACAGATTCAATGAAATCCATATCAAAAGCCCAGCTGGATTTATTTATTTTTTTCTTTTACAAGTTAATCTTTCAAATATGATAAGGGATGAAATCTAGAATACTCGAAGAACTATAACTCAACAATAAAAAGACAACACAATTTAAAAACAAAGAATTTGAATAGACATTTTTCCAAAAAATATATACAAATGGCCAATAAGCACATGAGAAGATGCTGAAAAATCATTGGTCATTAGAGAAATAAAAATCAAAACTGGAAAGGGATCCCACTTGACACCCACTAGGATTGCAATAATCAAAAAGATGTATAATAAATGCTGCTAAGGATGTGGACGGATTGGGACTCCGTACACATTCCTGGTGGGAATATAAGCTGGCTACTTTGAAAACAGTTTGGCAACCACTCAAAAAAGTAAAGATGGAGTTACCATAGTGCACAACAACTCCTTTTCTGCCTGGGAGAAATGAAAACATTCATCCTTATGAAAGCTTATGCTCCTCACGGCATTTTTCATAATAGTTGAAAGGTGGAATTGATTTCCATTGGCAGTAAAAAGAAATGAAGTGCTGAGACATGCTACAACCTGTCTGAACTTTGACAATATACGAGTGAAAGAATCCAGTCACAACACACCATTCATTGTATGTTTCCGTTTATATGAAATATAATGAGGTGACTCCATAGAGACAGAAAATGACTTGCTTAGGGCTCATAATAGGGATATGGGTGTGAGTTGCTTTTGGGAGGGACTAAAGTGTTCTAAAGTTCTATTGTAGTGATAGTGAACAATCCTGTGAATACATGAAAGGGGGGCCTTAAAGGAGTCAATCATATAGTATCTGAATTATACCTCAGTAAAATTGTTTAAAAGATAATTGCTTACATGGAAAATAATGTATTAGTTTAAAATGTGTGGATGTATAATGAATGAAAACAATAGCAAAAAAGACTAGGAAAATATATTGCAAGGTTTTTATAATATTAACAAAGGAGAAAAGTTGAATCATAAAAAGTACTCAGACAACACTAAGTAATGTATATAATCATTGAATTACTACAATGAACATCTGAAACCAAGATAACACTCTATATTAATTTTACTGAAATTAAAAATACTCAGACAATTCAAATAATGTCAGCAAAATAGATAAATTGAAACAAAGAACAGATGCTACAGAGAGATAACAAATGACAAGATGTACTACTTTATTTCAAGACTTATTATAAAGCTCAGTAATTAAGACTGTATGGTAATATAGAGAAATGCATCAGTGGGACAGAATAGAGAGTTCAAAAAGAGACCTACACAAACATGAAGTGAAAAAGAATTCTGGGGTGGGGGTTGGAGATGACAGTTTAAAATATTAGTGCTGTGGGAAAATTGCATATAAACATACAAAAAAAACCCCCCTATATTTGATGTTTTGCATCATAGGTAAAAAGTAGCTCAAAAGAGATCAAGACATAGATATAAATCCTAATGTTACAAAAGTTCTAGAGGAAATCATAGGAGAAAATCTTTGTAATCTTATATTAGGTAAAGATTTCTGAGATACCACAATCAAAAGCACAATCAATAAAAACCATCAAACTTAAAAAACATTTCAATTTGAAAGACACTATGAAGAGAATGAAAAGCTATGGACTGGAAGAAATATTTGCAAAGCATGTATTTGTTTTTGCTTTGTTTTTCCATTGGAATCTAATTTTTATTGAGATCCCACCACCTGCACAATCTGCTCTTGACATTAAGCTCTTTCTTCCTTTGCAACCGGGTCTTTCTTAAGTAGTCCTATGAATACTTTGTTCTCCTCCACAGTCTGGAGTCGGCCATAGCCAATCTTGGAGGTGGTGTCAATGAATTGAAGTCATTTTTCTTCAGGGCCCACTGTTTAGTCTGTACCAGAAGGACTTGTGGAAAGTAACCAAATGCTTCTTGGTTCCCACCACATAGCCTTTTGGCACGATAAAGTCTTGGGTCACTTCACCATAGTGGACAAAGCCACCAGAGGATTGATCTTCTTGTTAGATAATAATCAGCGGAAGCCTTGTTCTTGATCACTTTGCCATCTGTGATGAGATAGCCTTGTTGATCTCCTTGTTAATCACAGGGCAGCAATGATAGCCTTTCTGCCCAGCCTGAGCCATGCAGAAGGCCACGGGGCAGGATGCCATGCCCCAATACTGGCAAGCTTGTGCAGTTCCTGGTGTTTCATGGGCTAGCTTCTGGGTGTGTTAGCGGCTGTTGACCCCTTTGTAGCCTTTGCCTTTGGTGACGCTAGTGACAACAATCATCTCATCTTGTCCAGACACTTGTTTCATAGGCGCCTGCTGCTCCAGACTCATGGGCCCAGTCCAGCTTCTCAGCCACTGTACCTCCATTCACCTGGATCTCCATGAGGTGGGCCTTCTTCTGGAACAGACACACATCTGGGTGTGAGGGACGATGTGGCTGATCTGACAGTACTTCTTCATGCTGTCGAAGTCCTTTTGTAGCTGCTGCTTGTTGTCATCATCCTGCTGCTTTTTTAATGTATATAGAAAACCTTAAAGATAAGCATTGCAAATATTGGAATTTTTCTTTTCAAGGCAAGCCTTTCAGTAGGTATGGACACAAAATTATTTAGAAATCTTCTGTCCTCAGTAATGAAAATAAAGTTGAGTTAAATGAAGTTAGGCAAAAAAAAAATTACATTTATGATTCAGTAGTTAAAGGACCAAAATTAAGAGGGCGAAATAGATATAGAAAGAACAAAATATACCAGCAAATTCTCATGACTAGTTTACAATAGTAGAATTACAATTCCTGTGGACTCTATGAACTTGGGGGTACATATTCCACAATCTTAAAGTACAGCACTATAGTGAAAGTAGTGCCCCACTAGCTCCTTGGAGATTGAGAGACAGGATAGAATTATGAGGAAAGGAAGGAAAATGTTTCAGAATAGTTTCAAGGTTAAAAAAAAATGAAGCAACTATGTATGTTGTGAAACAAAAAGCAAAGGAAGAAGATACCGTATTTCAAAGAAGTGTATGGTCTCCATATCCCTTTGTGAAGTGTATGAAAAATTGAAATAGAAAATTGTTATTTTGAATTTACCCTTTGACATTTAAACTATGCGGCTTTAGTGGAACTCAGTCTAAGGGACGTTTTTCCTGTTTGAGTCATAAACAGAAAATGATGTGCATGATTATTTCCCAAGTCCTCCCAAGGGTAATGCACATCAAACTCCATTCTAGATGCATAGGATAATGAAGTTAATTCATACATAAAAATGGAGGCCTGAGTGCATTAACTGGGACTTAATTCCCTCAAGAAATCCCAGTTGAGAATGTTCTAGAGTGAATCAAAAGTTTTTTTTACAGGATAACTTCACAGAAACCAAGGGTAAAGTATAGGCAGGTTTTTGGAATCTGACATTTCCTGACAGAAGAATCAGAGTAACCAATTTTAAACTAGGATTATTTCAAAGAATTAGTGCCATGTAGCAAAAACTGCCTACTAGGGACTCACTTGTGAGAGAACTGTTGGTAAGATCACTGTGAGCTGTCTCAGAAAGTCAAATGAGAACTGTGTGTGTGTGTGCATGTACTGTGTATGTGTGTATTTGAGGATGCTGGGGAACTAGTCCTATTTATTCCTCTTCCTTTTTTTAAATGACGTAGAATTGGCATATAACATTTAAAAAGTTTAGGTGTACAACATCCTAATTTGCTATTTGAATGTACTACAAAATGATCACTCCTAAAAGTCTAGTTGCAGTCGCTCACAATTGACCCCCTTTTTTCTTCTATGAATTTTATGGTTTCTCATCTGAAGTCTTAATCTATTTTGGGTTATTTTTCATGTATGGTATAAGATAATGGTCCAGTTTAATTGTTTTGTATGGACTCTCTCATTTTTCCAACACTCTCCTTTCTCCATTGTATGTTTTTTGGCTCTCTTGTCATAAATTAATTGTCCAAATGTGCACAGGACTTTTAGTTCTTGGTTTTCATTGCTGTTACAGTGATTTATGTGTCTGTTTTTTAATGCCATTAGCATACTGTTTTGATTAGTACAGCTTTAAAGTATAGTTTAAAGTCACGGAGCATGCTGTCTTCAGCTTTGCTCTTCTTTCTCAAGATGTCTTTGGCTATTTGGGATTTTTTATTGTTCCACACAATATTTAGAATTACTTGTTTTATTTTTGTTTAAAATCCTTTTGGAATTTTGATAGGAATTGCATCAAATCTGTAAATTGCTTTGGGTAGTATGAACATTTTAACAATATTCGTCCACTCCATGAGCATGAAAAAATATGTTTCCATTCATTTGTGTCTTCAATTTCTTTAATCAGCATCATACTTAATAGTGTAGAGGTCTTTGACCTTCTTGGCTAATTTTATTCTTAGGTATTTTATTTTTTTATGTAATCATAAATGGGATTGCTTTTTTGATTTCTCTTTCTGATAATTTATTTGTGTGTAGAAGTGACATAGATTTCTGTATGTTGGCTTTTATATTCTGCTACTTTATTAAACTCATTCTTAGTTTTAACAATCTTTTGATTGACTCCTTTGGGTTTTCTTTATACAGTATCATGCTATTTGCAATTTACAGGAAGATTTACTTCTTCCTGTCTGACTTGGATGCTTCTTATTTGTTTTTACTGCCTGATTGCTATGGCTAGGACTTCCAATACCCTGTGGGCATCCTTGTCTTGTACCTGATCTTAGAGTAAAAGCTTTCAAGTTTTTATCATTGAGTATGATGTCAGCTGTTGGATTGTTATATGAAGACTTTATTATATTTAGGTACATTGCCTACATAACCACTTTGTTGAGAGTTTATTTTTTATCTCAAGTGGATATTAATTTTGTGAAAAGAAGTTTCTGCATCTATTGAGAGGATCCTATAATTTTTACCCTTCATTTTGTTAGTGTGGTGTATCATGTTGATTGATTTGTGGATGTTGAATCAGTCTTGCATCCCTGGAATAAATTCCACTTGATCATAGTGTTTGAAACTTTGTATGGATAAATATGGTTTGCTAATATTTTATTGAGGATTTTTTAAATCAATGTTTAGGAGTAATGCTGGCTTGTGATTTTCTTTCTTTCTTTTTTTTGTGGTGTCCTTGTCAAGTTTGGGCATCAGAGTAATGCTGGCCTCATGAAACCAGTTTGGAAGTATTCCTTCCTTTTCAGTTTTTTTGAAGAATTTGAGAAGGGTAGATAATAAATCTTTGAATGTTTGGTAGAATGCACCAGTGAAGCCATCTGGTTCTAGACTTTTGTTTTCTGGAAGGTTTTTTGTTACTGGTTCCTTATCTTTACTAGTAATTTATGTTGATATTTTTTGTTTGTTTCTGATTCAGTTCTGGAAGACTGTATGTTTCTAGGCATTTATTAATTTCTTCTATGTTGTCCAATTTGTTGGTGTATAATTGTAGTAGTCGCTTATAATTTTTTTCTATGGTTGTCAGTTACTTCTCTTTTATTTCTGAATTTGTTTATTAGAGCCATTTCTCTTTTTTTTCTTGGTTAGTTTAGGTAAAGGTTTGTTAATTTTGTTTATCTTTTCAAAGAACTATCTCATACTTTAGTTGACACTTTGTATTTTAGAAAAATTTTCTTACTCTTTTTCTATTTCATTTGCTTCCACCGTGATCTTTATTATTTTCTTCTACTGACTTTGAACTTTATTTTTTCTTCTTTTTCTGGCTTCTTAAGGTGTTAGTCTAGATTATTTATTTGAGATTTACTTTTGAGGTAGGCCTGTATTGCTATGACATTTCCTTTTTATTTTATTTTATTATTTTTATTTTATCTTGAGAGAGAGCAGTGCACAAGCAGGGGGAGGGGCAGAGAGAGAGTTCTGAGCAGGCTCTGCACTGTCAGTGCCACCCGGGTGCCTCACATGATCTTCCCTTGTAAAACTACTTTTGTAGTATTCCAAAGATTTTTGTATGTTGTACTTCAGTTTTATTTGTTCCTAGGTATAGTTTGATTTCTTCTTTGATATCTTGGTGAGTCATTGGTTGCTCACTAGCATGTTGCTTAATCCCTGTGTTTTCGTGGTCTCTCAAGTTTTCTTGTAATTGATTTATAGTTTTGTACCATTGTGGTGGGAGAGGTTACCTGATATAATTTTAATCTTGAGTTTATTGAGACTTGCTTTGTGGCCTACTACGTGCTCTACCCTGGAGGATGTTCCATGTGCACTTGAGAGTGCATATTTGGGGGCACCTGGGTGGCTCAATCGGTTAAGCATGATCTCACATGGGGGGAGCAAGCCCAGCATTAGGCAACATGCTAAGCATGGAGCCTGTGTGGGATTTTCTTTCTTTCTTTCCCTCTGCCCCTCTCCCTCACAGGTGCTTTCTCTCTCTCTCTCTCTCTCTCTCTCTCTCTCTCTCTCTCTCAAAATAAACATTAGGAAAAAAGAATGCTTATTTTGTTTCTTTTGGAGGGAATGTTCTATAATATCTACTAAGTCTATCTAGTCTAATGTGTCATTTAAGGCCAATTTTCCCTTATTTAAAAAAATTAAAAAAAAATTTAACGTTTATTTATTATTGAGAAACAGAGACAGAGCATGAGCACGAGAGGTGGAGAGACAGGGGGAGACACAGAATCCAAAGCAGGCTCCAGGCTCTGCACTGTCAACACAGAGCCTGATGCAGGGCTCAAACTCACAAACCATGAGATCATGATCTGAGCTGAAGTTGGACACTTGACCAACTGAGTCACCCAGCTGCCCCAACATTGGCTTTCTTTTAATATCTGTTTGCATGAAATATCTTTTTCCAACCCTTCACTTTGAGTCTGTGTCCTTCTCAAATTTAATTTTTATGTTTTAAATGTTTTTTTTTTTCAATTTATTTTTGAGAGAGAGGGCACAAGTTGGGGAGGAACAGAGGGGTGGGGGAAAGAGGATACAAAGTGGGCTCTGTGCTGATAGCAGCAAGCCCAAAGTGAGGCTCGAACTCAGGAACCATGAGATCATGACCTGAGCTGAAGTTAGATGCTCAACCAATGGAGACACCCAGGGGACCCTCTGTGTCCTTAATTCTAAAGTGAGTCTTTGTAGGATGCATATAGATGGGTCTTGTTTTTGTTTTTGTCATTTTGTTTAAATCCATTTATCTACTCTTTGTCTTTTGACTAGAGAATTTAGTCCATTTTCATCTAAAGTAACTTTTGATAATTAAGTACTCACTGATATTTTGATAATTGTTTTCCAGTTGTTTCCATAGTTCCTCTCTCTTCTTTCTCTTCTGGTTTGATGGTTTTCCATAGTGCTATGTTTATATTCCTTTCTAATTTTTTTTTGTGTTTTTACTGTAAGCTTTTGCTTTGTAATTAGTGTGGGGTTCATAGAAAATTTCCTGTGTATATGCCAGTACATTTTGAGTGATAGCAACTTAATTTTGTACATATTACAAAACTTCACTTTTTTTCTCCCCTTACTGTGTTTTATGTTTTGATGTCACATATTCACCTTGTTATTTTATGCTTCCCTTACCTAATTATTGTAGTTTGGGTTAATTCTTCTTTCTTTGTCTTTTAACTTCATACTTACTTTATTAGTTATTGATCAACTACTTTACTATTTTTCATTTCCAATGAAATTTTTACTTGTGTATGTTTTCCTGTTATCAATACCATTTCTTTTCAGTTTAGAGAAGTCCCTTTAGCATTTCTTGTAGGACAGTTTAGTGGTGAAGAGCTCCTTTAGCTTTTACTTATCTGGAAAACTCTTAGTCTCTTTTTCAATTCTAACTGATAACCTTGTAGTATAGAGAATTCTTGGTTGGAAGTTTTTCCTTTCAGTAATTTGAATATATCATGCCACTCTCTTCTGGGTTGGAAAATTTCTGCTAAGAAATTTGCCCATAGCCTTATGGGTTTTCCCTTGTATGTGTTATGTTCCTTTTCTCTTGCTACTTTTAACTTTTATTACCTTAATCATCTTGTGTTTTGGTGTGGATCTCTTTGGGTTCATCTTTTTGGAACTCTCTGGGATTCCTAAATCTATATGTCTGTTTCCTTCTCCACATTAGGGATATTTTCAGCTAATATTTCTTTAAGTACTTTTCCTGGACTTTTTCCCTCTTCTCCTACTGGGACCCGTATTATGCAAATCTGTTCTGCTTGATGTTTTCCCAAAGGTCCTTTAAGTTGTTGTTTGTTGTTGTTGTTGTTTTAAATTTTCTTTTCTTTCTGTTGCTTTGTCTGGGTGAGTTCTATTTCTTTGTCTTCCAGCTTGGTGATCCAATCTACAGCTTTATCTAGTCTGCTGTTGAATCCCTATAGTGTATTTTTTGTTTCAGTTATTGTTTTCTTCAACTCTGTAACTGCTGTTTGAATCTTCCATGTTTTTTCTATCTCTTTGTTGAGGATCTCTCATGTGCATCTTCTTTCAAGTTTGGTGGGCATCTTTATGACCATTACTTTGAATTTTTTATCAAGTAGATTGATTATTTCCATTTCATTAATGTCTTTTTCTGATATTTTGTTTTTCTATTTGGAACACATTCCTCTGTCTCCTCATTTTGCCTGGCCCTCTGTTTCTATGTATTAGGCAAACGAACTACCTCTCTCAGTCTTGAAGAGACCAATGTAGATGTCACATGGAGCCCAGAAATCCAATCCCATCCATCTGACCACCAAAGCTAGATGATCAAGAGACATCTTCTGTGTGGGCTACTATGGTGGGGCATGTCTGTGACACAGTGGTAGGCAGGACTGGGGTTGGTGCTCTTGCACCATGCAGCTGCACTGAGTGGGGTTGCACCAGACTGGCTGTGGTATGATACAGTGTGGGGGTAGGCAAGACTGATACCCAGCCCAGCTGTGACACATTGCTGTGCTGGTGCATGGAAGTGGGCTGGACTGTTGCCAATCTCAGTTACAAGGGTTTGTTGCCCTGTATGTGTAGGTGAGTTTCTCAGCTGGTATGCCCACATGCTTTAGGCAATTTAGAGGAATAGTTTAAATATGGTGCTTGCCAGACCAATCTTAGTAAGGTAAAATGAAATGAAAATATGGCACCTGCCAGGGTCTCTGTCACTCAGAGAAAATCCAAGCAGTTTGCTGTCTCCCCAGTAGATGCTTTAAGATTAGTAAGTGAGTCTCTTCCATATATGATCTAAGTACTTTTCAAATTGGTATTTCCTTGTTTTTGTTTTTCACTGGGTTCCTGGATAAGTGAGCTTTTTTTTTTTTGTCAGCCATTGAACAGATTCTCCATTCATTACATTTCCATGGTTGTTGGATATAATTCCCGTTGGTTTTTAAAGCCCAGTGTTTAGGGGCTCATCTCTCTTGTGTAGTATCTGAAGAGTTTCTGATGTAGATCACAAACCCCTCATGTCTCAGAGGAAAGTTCTCTATTTTTAGATTCCCTCTTGCTGGTGGATTGCCATGCCTGGGGTTGAGAATTTTGGTGAGATAGTGTCTCTGCCTCTCTTACCTGTCGTGATGTTCTCCTTTTCTTCCTTTGGTGTGAAGACTGTGTTCATTCAATTTTCGAGGCTTTTTCAGAGGAAATTATTCCATATGAAGTTGTATACTTCTTGTATCCGTGGAAGGGTGTGAGCTCAGAATCTTCTTATATGGTTGTCGTGAACCCAATCTCTTTTTTTTCCTAAGTCAAACATTTGCTACCCATCCTCTTCGTTGATATTCCAAGTTCATCTTTATTCTGTGTGGTTCTGGACTTAGATGACACTTTCTCTTTCAAGGACTTGATTTTAAAATTGCTTATGCACCCTTAGAAAATTTGTTGTTGTTTTTATTATATTCTGCAAAATGAGAAGTGACAATTTTCCTTATAATCCAAAGAAGGATTTTTTTCTTTTTCATAGTCCTACAGTCATCTTTAAAAATTTTTTTTTAAAAGTTTATCTATTTTTCCCAAAGCAATCTACACATTCAATGCAATCCCAATCAAAATTGCACCAGCATTCTTCTTGAAGCTAGAACAAGCAATCCTCAAATTTGTATGGAACCACAAAAGACCCCGAAAAGCCAGAGTAATATTGAAGAAGAATACCAAAGCAGGAGGCATCACAATCCCAGACTTTAGCCTCTACTACAAAGCTGTAATCATCAAGACAGCATGGTATTGGCACAAAAACAGACACATAGACCAATGGAATAGAATAGAGACTCCAGAATTGGACCCACAAATGTATGGCTAACTAATCTTGGACAAAGCAGGAAAGAATATCCGATGGAAAAAAAGACAATCTCTTTAACAAATGGTGCTGGGAGAACTGGATAGCAACACATAGAAGAATGAAACTAGACCACTTTCTTACACCATTCACAAAGATAAACTCAAAATGGATGAAGGGCCAGAATGTGAGACAGGAAACCATCAAAACCCTAGAGGAGAAAGCAGGAAAAAACCTCTCCGACCTCAGCCGCAGCAATTTCTTACTTGACACATTTCCATAGGCAAGGAAATTAGAATAAAAAATTATTGGGACCTCATCAAGGTAAAAAGCTTCTGCACTGCAAAGGAAACAATCAACAAAACTAAAAAGCAGCTGACGGAATGGGAAAATATTTGCAAATGACATATGGGATAAAGGGATAGTATCCAAAATCTACAAAGAACTCACCAAACTCCACACCCCAAAAACAAATAATCCAGTGAAGAAATGGGCAGAAGACATGAATAGACACTTTTCTAAAGACATCCAGATGGCCAACAGACACATGAAAAAATGCTCAATGTCACTCCTCATTAGGGAAATACAAATCAAAACCACACTGAGATACCACCTCATGCTTGTCAGAGTAGCTAAAATGAACAAATCAGGAGACTATAGATGCTGGTGAGGATGTGGAGAAACGGGAACCCTCTTGCACTGTTGGTGGGAATGCAAACTGGTGCAGCTTCTCTGGAAAACAGTGTGGAGTTCCTCAAACTTTAAGGGGCGCCTGGGTGGCTCAGTCAGTTGGGGGTCCAACTTCCGCTCACGATCTCGCAGGTCACGATCTCCCAGTTGGTGGGTTCGAGCCCTGTGTCGGGGTCTGTGCTGACAGCTCAGAGCCTGGAGCCTGCTTGAAATTCTGTGTCTCCTCCTCTGTCTGCCCCTCCTATGCTCATGCTCTGTCTCACTCTCTCAATAATAAACATTAAAAAAATTTTAAAAAATTAAAAATAGATCTACCCTATGACCCAGCAATAGCACTGCTAGGAATTTACCCAAGGGATATAGGAGTGCTGATGCATAGGGGCACTTGTACCCCTGCTTGTTTATAGCAGCACTTTCAACAATAGCCAATTATGGAAAGAGCCTAAATGTCCATCAACTGACAAATAGGTAAAGAAGATGTGGTTTATATATACAATGGAATACTACTTGGCAATGAGAAAGAATGAAATTTGGCCATTTGTAGCGACATGGATGGAACTGGAGAGTGTTATGCTAAGTGAAATAAGTCAGGCAGAGAAAGATACCATATGTTTTCACTCGTATGTGGATTCTGAGAAACTCAACAGAAGACCAGTGGGGAGGGGAAAGGGGAATAAAAAAAGTTACAGAGAGGGAAGGAGGCAAATCATAAGACACTCTTAAAAACTGAGAACAAACTCAGGGTTGATGGGGGGTGGGGGGGGAGTGGAAAGTGGGTGATGAGCATTGAGGAGGGCACCTGTTGGGATGAGCACTGGGTGTTGTATGGAAACCAATTTGACAATAAACTTCATTTAAAAAATTTAAATAAATTTTATCTATTTTGACAGAGAGCACATGTGTGAGAATGAGCAGGGGGAGGGGCAGAGAGAGAGGACAGAAAGAATCCAAGCAGTTTGCTCCTACCGTCCGCACAAAGCCCTATATGGGGCTCAAACTCAGTAACTGTGAGATCATGACCTGAGCCAAAATCAAGAGTGGGATGCTTAACTGACTGAGCCACCCAGGCACCTTAGTCCTATAGTCTTCTGATTTCAGAGTTTGATCTCAGTTCTGCAGTCCCTTCACTAAAGAGAAAGCCGCATATATTTGATTCCTTTTTAAAATTTATTTTGAAGTAAATAATTTATGGGCATGGTATAAAATTTAAAAGTTGTAGGGATATCTGGGTGGCTCAGTCAGCTAAGCGTTTGACTCTTGATTTTGGCTCAGGTCATGACTCATGGTTTGTGAGTTCAAGCCCCAAACTGGGCTCTGTGCTGACAGTATGTAGTCTGCTTCAGATTTTCTCTCTGTCTCTGTCTCTCTCCCCCTCCCTCTCTCCCTCCCTCTCCCTCTCTCTCTGTTCCTCCCATCCTTGCTCTCTATCTCAAAATAAATAAACTTTAAAAAAAGTTGTAAAAAAAAAAACTTCATGAAATTTAAAGCTCTTCCTCACTCCTGTGTCTCAATTATTCAGTAATCCTTCCTAGAGATAATCAGCATTTCTAATTTCTTATATAAACCTTTTTATGTGTTATGTATATGGAGGTAAATGTTTCTAAACATAATCCTCTTTATATCTCTTTTCTTTAAAAAAAAATGCTAGCTACTATAAATTATACACTGTTTTATTTATTTATTTATTTATTTATTTATTTATTTATTTATTTGAGAGACAGGAGGGTGGGCCAGAGAAAGAAGGAGAGAGAATCTTAAGCTTGCTCCATGCCCAAAGCTGAGTCCAATGTGAGGCTTGATCTCACGACCATGAAATCATGACCTGAGCCAAAATCAAGAGTCAGACAACTAACCAAGTGAGCCACCCAACTGTCCCTAAAAATAATACTTTGTACACTGCTTTATTTGCAGCATAATAGCATTTTATCTTACTTTTGGCAATAAAATTAATGTCTTGAGTGAAATGTAAAGTCAAAAGTGGGAAGGAAACTTTATTTCTTTGACACTAAATACTTTACTTGGTTGCCATATATTTTGACTTAACCAACAAAGGAAATATGTTTATATGGGGGTAGTATATAACTTATTAATTAAATGCCCTGGCTAGAGAATATAATTCATTAAATAACCTGAAGTAAATTGTTGAGAGCATGTTTAAATATCTCTTTGTTTTGAATTTTGTCATGTAGGTGAGAATTTAGAGTAGTGCTAAAGTTTAAGGGACCAGATATACATAGTAAGAAATTGGTTTTAAGTGTGCTTTATTTATGTTGGGTTTGTATAACTAATAAGTCAAGATTTTTGCCAACTAACAGTTATGGCATTTTGGGGGAAAATGATTACTTGCAAACTGTCTTAGTCTTAGTTGGTGCTTTTGGTTTCTAAGAGGTCCTCATTTATGCCACAACATGGGAGAACATAAAACCTCTCATTTGCTAATTTGAAAATAGTTCTGGATTAAAAACTGTTCTTATCTTAAGGTATTAACTCCTAATTCTTAAAAAAAGTGTTTTATGTTATTTTGGGAAAGATGTTATAGACTTTAAAAAACATAGTTTTTTTCTATCTGGGCCTCTTGGAATCTAACACATTCATTTGTTTGTAAGGAATAACCTGGGAAAGATGGTTTTAGAGTACTGGCACTTGCAAAGTAGAATATATAATTAGCTTGACATGTAGTAAATGACTTTTTTTCCCCCCATAAAGCCAACATTATACCAAATAACAATAACTTTTAGGAACGTTTCTAAGTCATTCCATTTTATTTTTAGTTTTATAATATTTACTTGTAAATTAAATTTTACTTCCTAAATGAAATAGTTTTCTAAATGAGAAGAAAACACCTCCTGTGGTTGTTTCTAATTTCATTTTCTGCTAACATAGCTGTTGGCACTAGAAATGCAGAACAATTTTCAAAGAGTACTGTCAACCATGTAATTTCTTGGCAAATATATGACAATTACTTTCCATGTAATTATAGTGTCATTCCATGGGATCCTACAGTTTAGTTGAGGAATAGATTTACCAGGTCATTTTATCCATCATTTTACTTGTGGTTGTTTCCTTACGTCAGTGTCCTGATCACACCATAAATTGTGACTCCGCTTAATAGTGCAGTCAGATCAAAGCCCATATGATTCAATAAAGACAACTAATTTTCTTGTGCTACTAGAGTATTCCCTTGGATTAGGACAAAGGTGTATTTTGGGGTTTGCTTTTATTACCCACTAACACTTGAGGATCTTGTACTAATGAGTGTTGAGGAATGCCTTCAAAGGATCAAAATAAAAGTTTTACACCAAAGAATGAACATACACAGAAAGTAAAGAATAAAAGACAAAGACCCTGAAAACGTTAATAATTTTAACTTCAGAAAATAATTACTTTGACATTGAAAATCCTCTCATGTTTAGAGTGCTTTTCTTGAACATTTTCCATTTAGTATATGTCTCAAAGCTCATCATCCAATTTTTGAAAAGAAAATACAAAAGAAAATATGTAGTTCTTCACATTCACAAGCTATAATTAATTTTATGTAGGGTAGTGGAACAGAAAAGTATGATGAAATTTTTAAGTTTAATGAAAAACTATTGTTTGGCTTAGTTTTGGATAAACTAAATGTTGAAACACCTGAACAGAAAACACATTTTCTAAAAAATGTCACAAGTTTAAATAAAATTTCCTGTAATTTCCGGATGCTTTTACTTGTAATTATAGAAACTACGTTGCTGCTAAAAATGTATTTGTTCTTAGAAGTGGGGGCTTGGTCTTTAGAACTCACTCACTCTTTGTAGACATTTAGATTTATTTAAATGACTTAGGTATTATGGAAAGCATTTTAATTATGATGAAAGTAATACGGAGATTTGATGGATTTACTGTATTTGGATATATTGGCTAAATTTCCATAATATGAAGAAAGATGAGAAGAACAGGAAAGTTTGAACTAATATATGAACCTTGTTAGTCAGCATTTATTGAACTATCTGATTAATTATGAAAGTCTCCATTTAGTTTTGTCAGGATGCAAGAACTAAAAGGAAAAAGTCTTCCATTTTAAAAACTAATCACTGCTTAGACTATATATATTGCTCTATTTTATTTTAAAATTCTATTTGTTTATTCCGCTAAATGATTAACTATCAGTGACCCTTTTTCAGAGATTAAAAATGTCAAACATCAGGAAGTTATTTTACCAAGGTTTGTGCGTATTAGCCATGTCCCAGCGAATTTATAAGTGTAAGTGGATTTATTTATTAACACGGAGTTTTGAGCACTTATTTGATGGTAGACATAGTACAAAGCTTGAGGCAGAGTGAAAATACAAATTAGAAGCAAAGAACATACTGCTCTGATAACGATGTGCCAAAGCCAGCTTGTACTGGCTCATGGTGGCCAACTGTGTCTTCTGAAAGCCATGTACAACGACAACTTACCGGTGTCTTAAAATTGGTGGTAGCGGAAACATGGTGACAATAAGCAAATGATACAGAAGAGGGTTTTCCCCCCTCTTTTCCTTTTTCCCTTCTTCTCAGAGGTGGCAGGAACCAGTAGTCAATGTTTTCTCGGACACCACTGGGTGAGGTGTACAGGCTCTGCAAATAGATGTACCTAATCAGCCCTGTTTCACACTGTGTAAAGTTAGACAGTTTGCTTCACCTTGCTTAGGCTGTTCCCTCATCTCTTAAGTGCAATTCATATCATTAACATCATATATTTGTTGTGGGGGTTCAGTGAAGTAATGACTGTAAAATGCTTAGGTTGGCTTGGTTCATAGAAAACTGATGTGTTGTGTTTTTTTTTTTTTTTTTTTTTCCAGTCACAGACCATGCTGTCTCAGCATCCAAATCCATGTTCTAATACAACAGATGTTACAGTAAGGTAGACTGAATTGACAAATACTGAAGTATCTTAAAATGGTTCTGTAGAAAGTATTGAGGTAGTGTAGAGAAGAGAATGCTTAACTCAGTGAACGAAGCTCAGAGGAATATGTAGAAGTAATAGGGACTTAACAGAGTTTGCTAAGTAAAGAATGTGGATGATGTGAGAATCCTAAGCTGTGGAAACAGTGTATGAGTGGCACAGATACGGTATTAGAAGGACGTTTGATACAATGGGTAGTACATTCAGAGACATATGTGTGTGGTTTGTTTCCAAGTAAACTCCGGGCAGTCTGAGGTCTTTTGAGAAAGGTTGCTGACTGTAAATGTCATTTCCCCCCAAAATTTGCCTGAAACATGGTGTCTTTTCATTTTCTCTGTGCTCTGTAGTTTCTAGAATTAAGAGAATGGAAGATTTCTTATGGACACTGACCTCCAGGCTTATATATATAATTATAAACTGAAGTAGTAAACAAATTAGGTCTTCAAAGTGATTTATAAACAAGAACTAATCCACTAATGTAAGTGTCAGGCTAAATTGTTAAACATTTATATTAACTTTTACAGTTGGGAACTTTGAAAAAAAGCGTAACACAAAGTCATTTATTTAAATTAAAAAAAGCCAATACAGGGTGCCTGAGTAGTTCAGTCAGTTGAGAGTCCAACTCTTGTTTTCTACTCAGGTCATGATATCACAGTCCTGAGATCAGTCTAGTGTCTGGGTCCATACTGGATGTGGAGCCTGCTTAAGATTTTCTCTCTCCCTGCCCCTCTGTCCCAAACCTGCTTGTGCTCCATCACTCATTCTCATAAATAAATAAATACATAAATAAAATAAAAAGCCAGAACATTTCAAACTTACATTTAGCATCTACAACCTATTTCTAAATTGAGTATTTTTTAAAGCACATTTTTAATGTTTATTTACTTATTATGAGAGAGAGAGAGCGTGTACATGCTTGCAAGTAGGGGAGGGGCAGAGACAAAGAGGGAGAGAGAGAGAAGCCCAAGAAGGGTCCAGGCTGTCAACACAGAGCCTGACATGGGGCTAAATCTCATGAACCATGATGTCATGAGCTGAGCCGAAATCAAGAGTCAGACGCTCAACCGACTGAGCCACCCAGGTTCCCGAAGTATTTTATTAAATGGGCTGATGGAATAATATTACTACTTAAATATATTTACTGTATTTTAATGTGCATTTATTTTTTATTTTTAATATTAAAAATTTTGAGGTTATGGTGTTATTTTATCTTGGTCATAATAACATCATAATGCATAAATGCTGTCATTAGGCATTGCTCAGAATCGCCGATTGCATTCTGTTGGGTTGTTCTAATCTCTTCTTCTATAATGTTGATAAAAAAAAAATAAAAAGTTTTTATCCTCTTAAGGAGTGGAAAATAAATGCATACTGGCGAACAATTAGACACGTTTTTAATGCTTTAAGTCTTGCTAAGGTATCCTTGGGATCATCTTCCTTTGGATTATAGTCTTCCAAGAAAATAGTACTTTGTAATAAGAAATTTGTTCTTTATTACTAAAATACTTAAAGTAGTTAAAGTAGATTAGGACTTAAAATTCTGTAAGTTATTTAAAGGCTATAGGCCATAGATACAAAGCAATTGATTATAATATATCCTTTCTCATTTATTACTGCTGCTGTGGGTCAAAATGTATGTGGGTGGTGGGTTTCAAGCCATATATTTGGATAGGCTTGATGGTTTATTTTTCCTGTGGTGCTCAGTCCTGTATATCTGGTAATCATTGGTGTGCTAAACCCTTGCTTACTGTGAGCATGATTAGGCTCTTGCTAGTAAAAATAAGGCTATTTTATATTCTGGCTATTGTTAGTAAAAATAGGGTCTTTGCCCAACTAGTCCACTGAGAAGGATGTTGCAATTATATTTTCAGGACACTAGACCAATAGGGCATGTCCCAAACCTATAGCACACATACTTTTATAGGCAGTAAAAAGCATGACCTCTCTTCTGGTTTTCTGTCACCTCCTTATCTTCCTTCTATGCTGCAGTAAGCTCTAGTTGGATGTGTAAGAAATTGAAACCCTTAAGTCCTCTCACCACTTTGAGGAGCCTCTTTTTATCCCTGCAGAGTGTTTTTTTTTTTATAGACTTTTATCTCTCAATGAAGTGACACTTATTGAAGGGAAAAGAATATGATCCAGCTCAAGTTGTGGAATTAGAATTAATCTTTCACCAGATTAAGAGATTTAGATGACATATGACCCATGAATTTAGACTGTAGAAGGAAAGAGATCTGCATTGATATAAACAATAGAACCTATAAGGAAATGAGAGATTTACCGTCACAAGCAAAGTTAAAAATCATTCTAATTTCACATGCCAGAATCCACACTGTAAAAACTTTTCAAAGTAAAATCAAGGGTATTCCAAAACTGAGCTAAGACAATAAAAGTAATTTGTCAATATCAAACACTTTTAGAGTTACAGAGAAGGTATTTTTAGTTCTGACCCTTAGGACCTATCATTACTAGGAGAGCCTGTAAAAAAAAAGGTTTGGGAGAAAGGTATTAAAGGAGTAGAGGTTGATAAGGTAGAAGTCTTCACAGCTGTTATAAAAGTAAATCTTCCTAAACCAGAGCCAGCTGTAAAAGAGAAAGATTTACTATTGGCTGTCTCTGTCTCTGCTGCTATAATGGGCACCATTAGCTATATGTTGTGAAAGCAGCCACTCGGGAAGACGGGAGACATTACTTTTTAGATTGATTCTGGAATTCTCAGGGTTATTGTTCTACATTCTTGAGAAAAGTTTCACAGAAAGCACAGACAGCTTTAGGCTTAGCTTTTGTGACTTTATTATCGAGTCTGTGCTGGACTTTGATTTCAGATATATGTAGGTTGGAATGCCTGTTCTAATTATTATTCTTGGGGAGGTCACATCACATGAAAATTTTAAATTGCATAACTGAGAAAGTCATGATGATGATAATAGCAAATATTTAGCTTATTAAGAGGATTAGCATATGTCAGTATAATTTCCTAAAACTCTTAGTAAAGTGCTTGGCATATATTTCACAGTCACTGTTACTATAAATTACAAGGACTCAGACCATAGATCCTCAGCACTGGCCATATGAATTAGCTGTTCTATTGACATATTGTAGAGAAACTGAATTCATTTTACACACATTTGAAAAATTATTAGTATGTAAAATAACAAACATACTAAGGATAAAGAACAATAACAGAAAAGTTCTTTGGCTCTTCATGGTATTTAAAAATTATCCCAAAGTACTCACTGCAGTGAGCCTGTAAGAGATAGTGTTTACTGATGAAGCACAAAGAAACAAAACTTTTAGAAACAGAAACTTTGTTTTGATCAAGAAAAGAGAGGCTCAAGGAGGGAGAGGAGAGCAAGTTGGAAACAACAGCATAAAGTACTGTATTCTGGACTGTGCTCTTTACATCTATTACCTCATTTAATTCACATGGCGATCCTATGAAGAAAAGGCTTTCTAATTTTACTAACAAGAAAACCCAGGATTTTCAGTTACTGAAGTCCTACAGAAGTAGAGAGGAGATGGACTTAATTGATTTTCTGGATTTCTTCATTGGCTTTTATGGAAATAACTTAGGTTAAGGCCAGACATGTTCCAAGCCTTGGTTGAAATCCAAACAATGGAAGAAGCCTGTGTAGAAATGGCCACTTTGTCTTTCTGGAAGAGCCCAAGGGAAACTGATAAGCCCTTTGTCCCCAGGACTCAGGTGTTACTTCTTAGACTGCAAGAAGATACAACATCATACAATATCATTTTTCAAGCTCAGACCCTTAAAAGTGTCAGGCAGTGTGTGTGTGTGTGTGTGTGTGTGTGTGTGTAAGAAAGAGAAACAGAATAGGAGATGAACAGAGCATCCCTTTTACCTATATCACCTGTGTTCTAATTATTATCCATGTACTATATAGAATAATGCACAATATGTACTTCTTTCTTACTTTGCTTTTTGTCCAGTAATTTTCTCTTCTAGGGCTACAGAGATAGATTTGTGTTAGACTGGGTTGTTAGGTTATAGGGTTACTAGGTGTCTAGGGTAGAGGAAGTGTACTAAGGACCTCTTTTAATCAGAGGGCTAAGCACTTTTAGTGTGGTGAGGCAAAAATACGATTATCAATTCATCTTGTTATAATGAGTCATTTCACATCAATTCACATTACAAAGAAAATACAATATTATGGCTGCCTTTTTGGCAGATGATGTGATTCCCGTCACTATGTACTATGAAAAGAACATCTTGAATGATCAGTTCTAAGCTTTACAAAATTAATATAAAAATGTATTTTAAATAGTAAACTCAAGACATCTGGTGGTTATTCTTGTTCAGTGGGGGATTTTCCTCATAGTAATCACTGTAACAAACACTTTTTATAGCTTTTGAAAATCTCCAAGTGTTCTTCCTGTGTTTGGAAAATCCCCCCTTATTCAAGTCCCAGCTCCACATTATGAAAGCCAAAAAAAAAATCTCTCAACCTCCTCTGTGGCTAAAGCATCATCACATGATGTAGGTTCTTTTTTTTTTTTTTTAACGTTTATTTATTTTTGAGACAGAGAGACAAAGCATGAACGGGGGAGGGTCAGAGAGAGGGAGACACAGAATCTGAAATAGGCTCCAGGCTCTGAGCCGTCAGCACAGAGCCTGATGCGGGGCTTGAACCCACAGACCACGAGATCATGACCTGAGCCGAAGTCGGCCGCCCAACTGACTGAGCCACGCAGGCGCCCCACATGACATAGGTTCTACCAGTCACAAGTATCTGATTCAGAAACTGGTGACCGAAAGAGGCAGATTCTGCACAGAGTCTATACTGGCAAGCTTAGCAGATGATACACCCAATTTTCAGCATCAGCATTGGTGGGCTTTACAAGAAGGTATCCAGTATCTGGAATCAGTAGAGTTTAGCTGTGAATAACAGAGACTATACATAATAGTGGCAACTATGATGGCTCTTCTTCATATCTTTTTTTTTTTTAATTTAGAGAGGGGGGGGCATGACTAGGGTACAGGAGAAGGGGAGAGAGGGAGAGGGGGAATCCCAAGCAGGCTGTATGCTCAGCTGCTCAGCATGGAGTCTGACACAGGGCTCAATTCCATGACATGGGGATCCTGACCATAGCTGAAATCAAGAGTCAGATGTTCAGCTGATGGAGCCACCCAAGTGCCCCAGTACTTAAAGTACAAATAGATACTTCATGTGTATATATCATATGTGACCATCCAGAAATCACCATTCTCTGGCTATGTCAAATAATAGATCTCTGAGTTTTTAAAAAAATTTTTTTAAATGTTATTTATTTTAGAGAGAGAGAGAGAGAGAAAGACAGACAGTGTGTGTGTGTGGGTGGGGGGGGGAAGGACAGAGAGAGGGAGATACTGAATCCGAAGCAGGCTCTAGGCTCCACATTGTCAACACAGAGCCCGACCTGGGGCTCCAACCCACAAACCGTGATACAATGACCTGAGCTGAAGTCAGATGCTTAACTGACTGGGCCACCCAGGTGCCCTGCTCTTTGAGTTGTTAACTCCTCAGTCTTCCATAGATTTCTACACTAAACAGATTATTTTCCAAACCGGTGATCATTTCTTTCATATTTTTATCTTTTAGTTTTATTAATAGAGTTTAATTTTATAAGAGTTGTATATCACAGGAAAATTGAGTAAAAATGTCTCATATATATACTCCTTCCTCAAAGACAGTTTCTACAATGATTAGACATCTTACATTAGTATGGTACATTTGTTAAAATTATAAGCTAATACTGATACATTATTATTAAGTAAAGTCCATATTTTATTGATGTTTCTTTCATTTTTACTTAATGTCCCTTTTCTCCTCCAGGGTCCCATCCCAGATACCACACTACATTTGATTGTCTTGTCTCCTTAAGCTCTTGGCTGTAAGAGATTCTTAGACATTCCTTGTTTCCTTGTTTTTGATGATCTTGACAATTTAATGAGTACAAGTCAGATATATTGTAGGTGTCTGTTTTTCTGTTAAAATTTTTCTGATGCTTTCCTCAGACTGGGGCTATGGGTTTTTCAAGAGGAAGATCACAGAGATTAAGTGCCATTTTCATCACATCATACCGAGAGTACCTACCATCAACGTGATTTCTGACTGTTAGTGTTGATGTTGATTGCCTGGTTTAACTAGAGTTTGTCAGGTTTCTCCACTGTAAAGTTTCTGCCTTAATGTAATCTCTGGAATTTTCTTTGGAAGGGAGTCATATGTGCAGTACATTTAAAAAGAGTGACAAGTCATGCTTCTCTTCTATGAGGGTGGGGGTATCTATTTAATTTCTTTGGAATTCCTTTGCATAGGATATTTGTCTCTACTTCCCCATTTGCTAATTTATCAATCATTTATTTATATCAGTATAGGCTCATGGGTATTTTATACTTTAAATTTTAAGCCAATACTAGTTTCGTTATTTTGTTGTTCATATTTTTCCAGTTTAGGCATTTGGGAATTCTTGTGCTTGGTTCCTGTGCCCTTTGACATACTCTCATCAGTGTGTGAGAGTGTGTGTGTGTGTGTGTGTGTGTGTGTGTGTGTGTGTGTGTGTGTGTTTAAGCACTTAATTAACTTCTGGCATTTCAGGATGTTCCAGGCTTATATTGTATATTCCCTGCAAGGCGTTAGAATCAGCCATTTCTCCAAAGACCCCATTATCCTTTTACTGGATAATTGTACTAGAAACCAAGATCTGGGAGCTAGGCAGTTTTTTTTGCTACTGGGTGTTGTTTCTTTCAGTCCCTCTCAGGTAACAGATCAAAGAAATATACTTGTGTATATTAACTCATGTATATTCACAAATGTATAAGTATTTCCTTTTTATTTTACAAGTTTTTACTTAAATTCTAGATGGTTAGCATGTGATATAATATTGGTTTTAGGAGTAGAATTTAGTGATTCATCACTTAGATATAACACCCAGCGCTCATCACAACAAATGCCCTCCTCAATACCCATCACCCATTTAGCCCATCCCTGGCCCACCTCCCTTCCAGCAGTCCTGTTTTTCTATAGTTAAGAGTCTCTTACGGTTTGCCTCCCTGTCTTTTTTTCCCCTTCCCCTATGCTCATCTATTTTGTTTCTTAAATTCTACTTATGAGTGAAATCATATGGTATTTGTCTTTCTCTGACTTATTTCACTTAGTATAATACACTCTAGCTCTGCCCATTTTGTTGCAAATGACAAGATTACATTCTTGGTGGCTGAGTAATATTCCACTGTGTATGCGTGTGTGTGTGTGTGTGTGTGTGTGTGTGTGTGTGTGTGTGTGTGTGTTCTTCTTTATCCCTTTGTCAGTAGATGGACATTGGGGCTCTTTCCATAATTTGGCTGTTGTTGATAATGCTGCCCTTCGAATCAGTATTTTTGTCTCCTTTGGGTAAATACTTAGTGCAATTTCTGGCTTGTAAGGTGGTTCTATTTTTAACTTTGTGAGGAGTTTCCATATTGTTTTCCAGAGTGGCTACGCCAGTTTGCATTCCCACCAGCAGTGTGAGAGGGTTTCCCTTTCTCCCCATCCTTGCTACATCTGTTTTTTCCTGTGTTGTTCATTTAGCCATTCTGACAGGTGTATGGTAGTATTTCATCATAGCTTTGATTTGTAGTTCCTTGATGATGAGTGATGTGTGGCACCTTTTCATGTGTCTGTTAGCCTTCTGGATGTCTTCTTTGGAAAAATGTCTATTCATGTCTTCTGCCCATTTCTTCACTGGATTATTTGTTTTGGTGGTGTCGAGTTTGATAAGTTCTTTATAGATTTTGGATACTAACCCTTTATCAGATATGTCATTTGCAAATATCTTCTCCCATTCCATAGCCTTTCAGTTTCTTTTTTGATTGTTTGCTTTGCTGTGCAGAAGCTTTTTACCTTGATGAAGTCCCAAAGGTTCATTTTTGTTTTTGCTTCCCTTGCCTCCAGAGATGGGTCTAGTAAGAAGTTCCTGTGGCTGAGGTCAAAGAGGTTGCTGCCTTTGTTCTCCTCTAGGATTTTGATGCTTTCTTGTCTCACATTTAGATCTTTAATCCATTTTGAATTTATTTTGTGTATGGTGTAAGTGGTCCAATTTCCTTTCATTCTTCTGCATGTTGCTGTCCAATTTTTACAACACCATTTGTTGAAGAGATTGTCTTTTTCCATTTGATATTCTTTTCTGCTTTGTTGAAGAATAGTTGAACATATAGTTGTGGGGTCATTTCTGGGTTTTCTCTTCTGTTCCATTGACCTATGTGTCTAATTTTTGTGCCAGTACCATACTGTCTTCATGACTACAGGTTTGTAATGTAGCTTGAAGTCCAGCATCGTGATGCTCCAGCTTTGCTTTTCTTTTTCAGGATTGCTTTGGCTCTTTGGGGTCTTCTTTGGTTCCATACAAATTTTAGGATTGTTCTAGCTCTGAAAAATCCTGGTGTATTTTGATAGAGATTACATTAAATGTGTACGGTGTTTTGGGTTTAGGTTCCTCTGGTATTCTAATGCAAGTATGTTACACTTTTTTGTAATCATCCCGTAGTTGTTGGACTTTATGTTCTTTTTCCCCTTTCTTTTTCTGTGCATTTCAGTTTGGGAAATTTCTATTAAGTTTAGTGATTCTTATGCTGCGTCTAGTCTTCTGATGAGCCTATCAAACATTATTTTTTTTAAATTTATTTTTTATTTATTTAAAAAAAATTTAAAGTTCACTTATTTTTGAGAGAGAACAAGAGACAGAGTGTGAGTAGGGGATGGACAGAGAGAGAGGGAGAAGAATCTGAAGTAGGCTCTAGGTTCTGAGCCTGACGCCAGTCTTGAACTCAAACCGGGAGATCCTGACCTGAGCCAAAGTTGGACCCTTAACCGACTGAGCCACCCAGCTACCTGGACAAACACATTATTTCTGTTACAGTGTTCTTGATTTCTAGCATTTAAATTTTTTTTCTTAATTATTTCATTGCTTACCTTCTCTGTTTTTGTATGTTGTTTACTTTTCCATTTTAGCCCTTACCATGTTAATCATCATTACTTTAATCTCTGATATTTCAAAAATCTCTGTCATATCCAAGTCCAATTTTGCTGGCTTCGCCTTTTTAGGCTACATTTTTAATTTTCTGATTATAATTGCTAATAATTAATTTAATTAATTAATTTAAAATTAATTTAAAATAATAATTTTAATTATTATTATTACTTTTTTGCTGACATCAGGACATGATATATAAGGTAATAGAAGTTGAGGTAAATAGGTCTTTAGTATGAGATTTAATGTTAATATGGCTGGGAACTAGACCGTACTTCTGTTTGCTGTAGCTGCGGGTACTAGCAATGTCAGATTTCGTTAATGCCCTCTTTCCCCACTTTATTGTCTTTGGGTTTTCCTAAGGAATTATTCCTCACTAGGTTCTGTTTCTTGAAACTTTTTAAATTGTAACCCGCTGTTGTGATTTTAGAGTCTTACTGATGTGTTGGAAAGGTTTGTTTAGTGTTGTATAATCTTCTGAGTACATCTTGGACTTTTAATGGATTTAAGTACCTGGACTATTAATTTTAAAACTTTTCTTAGCCTTTTTCTTCCCACCTCCTAGGTGAGAGAAGAAGGCTAGAGCATGCTGTATTTGCTAGCTCCTTTTCTTCCAGGAAGATATGGGTCTTACAATTATTTTTTCTCCCTACAGAGTAGCTCTTTGTTATGGATGATGCCCTAGGCATAAAGGGTTACCTTTCCCCTTCTCTTGCTAAAAATAGAAGGTTTTTTTTTTTGTTGTTGTTGTTTTGTTTTTGTTTTTGTTTTTGTTTTTTTGTTTTTGGCTCTTTGAGAGTCTGGTTAGATTCCTGGAGGTAAAGTCCATAAAAGTGTGAGGGCTAACCTATGACTGGGCCATAGGAATTTCCCAGTGTCCAACCTCCAGAAATTTGTAGAACTACCATTTAAGTGTTCCCTAAGTCTGTGGCTCTAGTAGCTTTTGCTGCAGTCAAGACTGTCTTAGCTGTGATTCTCGGTATTCACCTTTTTCTCCAGACTTCATGGTGACAGTTTACCTTTTGGCCTTGATTTTCTCATCGGGTGATTTTCACTTTGTTTAGCTTTTTTCATGTTGGAAGAATGAAGGTATGACTTTAAAAATATACACATTGGAGTTGAAACTGGATAAGTTCAGACCTTTATCTTTTGCAATATATTTGAGATCATTTCTTCTGAGACCTTTATCTTTTTATTTTAAGCTGTGTATTCATTCAAAACAAAGCAGGGACACCTCCAATAAGATGTAAACTGACTTGACAGTCAGAAAAAAAAACAGTACTTTGTAATTCCTTCCCACCCCCACCCCCACTCCCAAAACTAAACTCCAGGCTTGATTTGAATTTCAGAAGGTTATTCGCTAGTGTATTTTTTCCATTTCAAGATCCAATCCAGGATACCAAATAACATTTAGTTCTCATGTCTTCTTTGTTTCCTATTGTCGGTCCTATTGTCTGCAACAGTTCTTTTTTTCTTTTAAATAAACTTTTACATAAAGGAATATTCTGGAGTGTCTGTTGCTTGTTCAGGTTATTTGAGTTATTACTTCATTTGAATAGTTAATATATGGACATGGTAAATTATTAAAAATAAAAAAAACTATGTAGAATAAAAACAGTCTTTTTTCATCACTTTCTTTAATCTGCAGTCTCTTTTTTGGAAGTGATTTTTATTACCAGTTCATTACACATCTTTTTAAAGATATTTTCTGGATATCCAATGTGTTTCTTTTATTCCTCCTCAAAAATTGATTGCTACGTCTGAATACTATTCTGTCCTTTTATTTTGTGTTATCTGTTCCTTGGCTTTACCCAGCAAAACACAAAATAATGAGGACTCACATCCCATGAACATTGTGTCTTACCTTGGGAACAAGGTAGGGAGAAGAAGGAATGTAAGATGTTATCACTGCCTTCTACTTTATCACTGTACTTTTATCAATAGCATCTAGACCTTGGACATTAAAAGTGCTTAGTTCATTCATTTCAGAGTGGTGCATTTGTGTTATTCCCATTGGAGTAACACTTAGTTCTTCCCATGAGTTGGACACCATATCTGGTACTTAATTAAAAATATATATCTTAGGAACAGATGATAGTTGAGTCCAATAGGGAAGCAACTTAACATGCTGTTGTGATTAGACGATGCAAGACACCAATATGATTTCCTGAGTCACGGTACCTAGGCCAGCATTAGCCTAGAGCAGGTGCAAGCAAAAGTTACACTAAAATTCTCATAATTTATGTAGTCTCCTTTAAGAATTTCTCTGTTGCTTGCTTTTAGCTGTGAAACCATCATTATCACAGTTGATTTCACTTCATCTGACCATAGATGTATATCTCACAAATACTTAACCTTATTTAATTTTTGTCTCCAATACTGTACCAACAGTCTCTCCACCCCTGCATTCTCTATATTGATTTTATTTTGTTTGCATTTCAGCGAATGTTTTTGGCTGTTATAATTTGTTTTTGTTTTACAAGGTGCCTCTTCCTGAAGCTCTTATATTCTCAAAGCTATCTTTTTGCTGTTGTTATAATTGCAGTATTATTTGGTGGTGTATTAATTACACTTTTGGATTATATCAGAATGTGCAGACAAGGATTTCTGTCTTCTTGCCTTCAAGACTGCTCTGGAAAATTCTTAAGACAGTGTGATCTCTTTCTCCAGTCCTTATAAGTGATTCAATGCTTTTATTTGGATGCTCATATATTTGTGGAACTTCACTGGGCTAGAGCTTGGTATTGATTATTTTGTGTTAATTTTTCAAGCAGCACAGCACTTCCTTTCAATGGGCAGATTTAGGTCTTTGTTTTAAGAAAGTTTTCTTCTTTTATTTTAGAGTATTTTTCTCTTTCGGTTTTTTTTTTTTTTTTTTTCTGTAGCACTAGCAACCTCTTCAGTCACATTTTCCATACCTGTCATCTTTTCTAAAGTCATTTTTATGATTTTATTTTTTTTACATTTATTTTTATTTTATTTCCTCTGGATTCTCCACTGACTCCTGACTTAATTTTCATTTCTATTTATTTTATTTTATTCTAATGTATCTCTATTTGTTTCTATTTTTTCAAGGCCTAACGCTATACCTACTGATTTGTCACTCAATATAAATTACTGGGTGAATTTGATTTAAAATATATTCAGTATATTCCCTTATGCTCTTATTTGGAGCAGAGATTTATGTACTAAGACTGTTTAGGGTGCTTTGAGGTAAGATGACTGAAACAAGGTCTCTCTTCTTCCCAGATGGGGAGATAAACCATTACCAGTATGGCCTCTGCACTCAGAGGTAGGGTATAATATGATAGGATGGTAAAGATCAGATTTTCAACCATCCATTCGATGTTTCTTGTTAGATATTTTTAGTTTTTACCCACATACATAATGAATATTTTCGTAAATGTCTGAATGTGATAGAGTCATAAAACTATCTTTACAAAGGTATATTCATTTATATTTTATGTGATTTTGTATTTTAGCTTTATTTTAGTTTGATCTTACACATTCTCCATCAATATTCCCGGTCCCAGAAACCCAGTGTTAAAAATAAGTTATGTACTTTTAATTATTTTCCACCATTAATTTATATATATATGTTGACGGCTTGTAGCATTGTTTCACAAAAATGGGGTATTTCAGTTTCTACAGGTTTTTTTTTTCTGTCAATACTATGTCATGAAAAATTCTCTAAATTGATTAATCTAGATATAATTCTTTCAATGGATACAAAATATTTCATGGTACAAATTTAATATATTCAGTCACTTGTAAATGGCTAGCATTTACTTTATATCCAGTTGTTTTTCCCACTATAAAAAAGCTTCTAGGTATTTACCCAAAGGATAGAAAAATACTGATCCAAAGGGATACATGCACCCCATTGTTTATAGTGGCATTACGAACAATAGCCAAATTATGGAAAGAGCCCAAATGTCCATCTGATGAATGGATAAAGAAGTTGTTATACAACCCACCCCCCCCACCACTACACACACACACACACACACACACACACACACACTGGAATACTACTCATCCATAAAAAAGTATGAAATTTTGCCACTTGTAACAATGTGGATGGAGCTAGAGTGTTATGCTAAGTGAAAGGTCAGAGAAAGACAAATACCATGTGATTTCACTCATGTAGAATCTAAGGAACAAAACAGATGACCATAGAGGGGAAAAAAGAGGCAAACCATAAAACACATTCTTAACTGTAAGGAAGAAAATGAGGGTTCATGGAGAGGTGGTGTGTGGGAGAATGGGTTAAATGGGTGATGGGTATTAAGGAAGGCACTTGTGATGATCACTGGATGTTATATGTAAGTGATGAATCACTAAATTCTCTTCCTGAAACTAATATTACACTATACGTGAACTAGCTGGAATTTAAATAAAAACTTGAAACTAAAAAAAAAAAAGCTTCAGACAGAGAGGAAGATGGCGGCATAGGAGGACGCTGGGCTCACCGTGCGTCCTGCTGATCACTTAGATACCACCTACACCTGCCTAAATAACCCAGAAAACCGCCAGAGGATTAGCAGAACAGAGTCTCCGGAGCCAAGCACAGACGAGAGGCCCACGGAAGAGGGTAGGAAGGGCGGCGAGGCGGTGCGCGCTCCATGGACTGGCAGGAGGGAGCCGGGGCGGAGGGGTGGCCTGCCGGCCAAGCAGAGCCTGAGTCTGGCTTGCAAAAGCGGAGGGGCCTGACAGAGTGTGTTCCCACAGCAAGCGGGACTTAGCATCTGGGAGGTCATAAGTTAACAGCTCTGCTCAGGAAGCGGGAAGGCTGGAGGACAAAGGGAGGGAGAGCTGCTGAGCCCCGGGAGGACAGAGCTCAGTTTGGCTGGGAACAAAGGCGCCAGCACCATCTCCCCCGCCCATCCCCCAGCCAAAATCCCAAAGGGAACCAGTTCCTGCCGGGGAAATTGCTTGCTCCCCGCAAACACTAAATGCTGTGCTTCTGCGGAGCCACCCCTCCGGCAGCGGATCTGACTCCCTACCGCTGCCACAGGGCCCCTCCTGAAGGGGTCACCTAAGGAGAAGCAAGCTAAGCCTGCCCCTCCTCCCCCCATGCACCTTGCCTACCCACCCCAGCTAATATGCCAGATCCCTAGCACCACAAGCCTGGCAGTGTGCAAACAGCCCAGACGGGCCACGCCACCCTACAGTGAATGCCGCCCCTAGGAGAGGGGAAGAGAAGGCACACACCAGTCCTACTGTGGCCCCAGCGGTGGGCTGGGGGCAGACATCAGGTCTGACTGCGGCCCCGCCCACCAACTCCAGTTATACACCACGGCACAGGGGAAGTGCCCTGCAGATCCTCACCACTCCAGGGACTATCCAAAATGACCAAAAGGAAGAATTCCCCTCAGAGAATCTCCAGGAAATAACAAGAGCGAATGAACTGATCAAAAAGGATTTAAATGATATAACAGAAAGTGAATTTAGAATAATAGTCATAAAATTAATCCCTGGGCTTGAAAACAGTATAGAGGACAGCAGAGAATCTCTTGCTACAGAGATCAATGGACTAAGGAACAGTCAGGAAGAACTGAAAAATGCTTTAAACGAGATGCAAAATAAAATGGAAATGACGACAGCTCGGATTGAAGAGGCAGAGGAGAGAATAGGTGAACTAGAAGATAAAGTTATGGAAAAAGAGGAAGCGGAGAAAAAGAGAGATAAAAAAATCCAGGAGTATGAGGGGAAAATTAGAGAACTAAGTGATACACTAAAAAGAAATAATATACGCATAATTGGTATCCCAGAGGAGGAAGAGAGAAGGAAAGGTGCTGAAGGGGTGCTTGAAGAAATAATAGCTGAGAACTTCCCTGAACTGGGGAAGGAAAAAGGCATTGAAATCCAAGAGGCACAGAGAACTCCCTTCAGACGTAACTTGAATCCATCTTCTGCATAACATATCATAGTGAAACTGGCAAAATACAAGGATAAAGAGAAAATTCTGAAAGCAGCAAGGGATAAACGTGCCCTCACATAGAAAGGGAGACCTATAAGACTCGTGACTGATCTCTCTTTTGAAACTTGGCAGGCCAGAAAGGCATGGCAGGAGATCTTCAATGTGATGAACAGAAAAAATATGCAGCCGAGAATCCTTTATGCAGCAAGTCTGTCATTTAGAATAGAAGGAGAGATAAAGGTCTTCCTAAACAAACAAAAACTGAATGAATTCGTCACCACTAAACCAGCCCTACAAGAGATCCTAAGGGGAATCATGTGAGACAAAGTACCAGAGACATTGCTACAAGCATAAAACATACAGACATCACAATGACTCTAAACCCGTATCTTTCTATAATAACACTGAATGTAAATGGACTAAATGCACCAACCAAAAGACATAGGGTATCAGAATGGATAAAAAAACAAGACCCATCTATTTGCTGTCTACAAGAGACTCATTTTAGACCTGAGGACACCTTTAGATTGAGAGTGAGGAGATGGAGAACTATTTATCATGCTACTGGAAACCAAAAGAAAGCTGGAGTAGCCATACTTATATCAGACAAACTAGACTTTAAATTAAAGGCTGTAACAAGAGATGAAGAAGGGCATTATATAATAATCACAGGGTCTATCCGTCAGGAAGAGCTAACAATTATAAATGTCTATGCGCCGAATACGGGAGCCCCCAAATATATAAAACAATTACTCATAAACATAAGCAACCTTATTGATAAGAATGTAGTAATTTCAGGGGACTTTCACACCCCACTTACAGAAATGGATAGATCATCTAGACACATGGTCAATAAACAGTGGCCCTGAATGATACATTGGATCAGATGGACTTGACAGATATATTTAGAACTCTGCATCCCAAAGCAACAGAATATACTTTCTTCTCGAGTGAACATGGAACATTCTCCAAGATAGATCATATACTGGGTCACAAAACAGCCCTTCATAAGTATACAAGAATTGAAATTATACCATGCATACTTTCAGACCACAATGCTATGAAGCTTGAAATCAACCACAGGAAAAAGTCTGGAAAACCTCCAAAAGCATGGAGGTTAAAGAACACCCTGCTAAAGAATGAGTGGGTCAACCAGGCAATTAGAGAAGAAATTAAAAAATATATGGAAACAAATGAAAATGAAAATACAACCATCCAAACGCTTTGGGATGAGGCAAAGGCAGTATTGAGAGGAAAATACATTGCAATCCAGGCCTACCTCAAGAAACAAGAAAAATCCCAAATACAAAATCTAACAGCACACCTAAAGGAAATAGAAGCAGAACAGCAAAGGCTGCCTAAACCCAGCAGAAGAAGAGAAATAATAAAGATCAGAGCAGAAATAAACAATATAGAATCTAAAAAAACTGTAGAGCAGATCAACGAAACCAAGAGTTGGTTTCTTGAAAAAAAAAAAACAAAATTGACAAACCTCTAGCCAGGCTTCTCAAAAAGAAAAGGGAGATGACCCAAATAGATAAAATCATGAATGAAAATGGAATTATTACAACCAATCCCTCAGAGATACAAACAATTATCAGGGAATACTATGAAAAATTATATGCCAACAAATTGGACAACCTGAAAGAAATGGACAAATTCCTAAACACCCACACTCTTCCAAAACTCAATCATGAGGAAATAGAAAGCTTGAACAGACCCATAACCAGCGAAGAAATTCAATCAGTCATCAAAAATCTCCCAACAAATAAGAGTCCAGGACCAGATGGCTTCCCAGGGGAGTTCTACCAGACGTTTAAAGCAGAGATAATACTTATCCTTCTCAAGTTATTCCAAGAAATAGAAAGGGAAGGAAAACTTCCAGACTCATTCTATGAAGCCAGTATTACTTGGATTCCTAAACCAGACAGAGACCCAGTAAAAAAAGAACTACAGGCCAATATCCCTGATGAATATGGATGCAAAAATTCTCAATAAGATAGTAGCAAATCGAATTCAACGGCATATAAAAAGAATTATTCACCATGATCAAGTGGGATTCATTCCTGGGATGCAGGGCTGGTTCAACATTCGCAAATCAATCAACGTGATACATCACATTAACAAAAAAAAAAGAGAAGAACCATATGATCCTGTCAATCGATGCAGAAAAGACCTTTGACAAAATCCAGCACCTTTCTTCATAAAAACTCTTGAGAAAGTCGGGATAGAAGGAACATACTTAAAGATCATAAAAGCCATTTATGAAAAGCCCACAGCTAACATCAACCTCAATGGGGAAAAACTGAGAGCTTTTTCCCTGAGATCAGGAACACGACAGGGATGCCCACTCTCACCACTGTTGTTTAACATAGTGCTGGAAGTTCTAGCATCAGCAATCAGACAACAAAAGGAAATCAAAGGCATCAAAATTGGCAAAGATGAAGTCAAGCTTTCGCTTTTTGCAGATGACATGATACTATACATGGAAAATCCAATAGACTCCACCAGAAGTCTGCTAGAACTGATACATGAGTTTAGCAAAGTTGCAGGATACAAAATCAATGGACAGAAATCAGTTGCAGTCTTATACACTAACAATGAAGCAACAGAAAGACAAATAAAGAAACTGATCCCATTCACAATTGCACCAAGAAGCATAAAATACCTAAGAATAAATCTAACCAAAGATGTAAAAGATCTGTATGCTGAAAACTATAGAAAGCTTCTGAAGGAAATTGGAGAAGATAAAAAGAAATGGAAAAACATTCTGTGCTCATGGATTGGAAAAATAAATATTGTCAAAATGTCAATACTACCCAAAGCTATCTACACATTCAATGCAATCTCAATGAAAATTGCACCAGCATTCTTCTCGAAGCTGGAACAAGCAATCCTAAAATTCATATGGAACCACAAAAGGCCCCGAATAGCCAAAGTAATTTTGAAGAAGAAGACCAAAGGAGGAGGCATCACAATCCCAGACTTTAGCCTCTACTACAAAGCTGTCATCATCAAGACAGCATGGTATTGGCACAAAAACAGACACATAGACCAATGGAATAGAATAGAAACCCCAGAACTAGACCCACAAACGTATGGCCAACTAACCTTTGACAAATCAGGAAAGAACATCCAATGGAAAAAAGACAGTCTCTTTAATAAATGGTGCTGGGAAAACTGGACAGCAACATGCAGAAGGTTGAAACTAGACCACTTTCTCACACCATTCACAAAAATAAACTCAAAATGGATAAAGGACCTGAATGTGAGACAGGAAACCATCAAAACCCTAGAGGAGAAGGCAGGAAAAGACCTCTCTGACCTCAGCCGTAGCAATCTCTTACTTGACACATCCCCAAAGGCAAGGGAATTAAAAGCAAAAATGAATTACTGGGACCTTATGAAGATAAAAAGCTTCTGCACAGCAAAGGAAACAACCACCAAAACTAAAAGGCAACCAACGGAATGGGAAAAGATATTTGCAAATGACATATCTGACAAAGGGCTAGTATCCAAAATCTATAAAGAGCTCACCAAACTCCACACCCGAAAAACAAATAGCCACCGAAGAAATGGGCAGAAAACATGAATAGACACTTCTCTAAAGAAGACATCCAGATGGCCAACAGGCACATGAAAAGATGCTCAACGTCGCTCCTTATCAGGGAAATACAAATCAAAACCACACTCAGATATCACCTCACGCCAGTCAGAGTGGCCAAAATGAACCAATCAGGAGACTATAGATGCTGGAGAGGATGTGGAGAAACGGGAACCCTCTTGCACTGTTGGTGGGAATGCAAATTGGTGTAGCCGCTCTGGAAAGCAGTGTGGAGGTTCCTCAGAAAATTAGAAGTAGACCTACCCTATGACCCAGCAATAGCACTGCTAGGAATTTATCCAAGGGATACAGGAGTACTGATGCATAGGGGCACTTGTACCCCAATGTTTATAGCAGCACTCTCAACAATAGCCAAATTATGGAAAGAGCCTAAATGTCCAGCAACTGATGAATGGATAAAGAAATTGTGGTTTATATACACAATGGAGTACTACGTGGCAATGAGAAAGAACGAAATATGGCCCTTTGTAGCAACGTGGGTGGAACTGGAGAGTGTGATGCTAAGTGAAATAAGCCATACAGAGAAAGACAGATACCATATGTTTTCACTCTTATGTGGATCTGGAGAAACTTGACAGAAACCCATGGGGGAGGGGAAGGAAAAAAAAAAAAGTTTAGAGTGGGAGAGAGCCAAAGCCTGAGAGACCCTTAAAAACTGAAAACAAACTGAGGGTTGATGGGGGGTGGGATTGAGGGGAGGGTGGGTGATGGGTATTGAGGAGGACCCCTTTTGGGATGAGCACTGGGTGTTGTATGGAAACCATTTTGACAATAAATTTCATATCTTGAAAAAAAATAAATAAAAAAGCTTCATTGTTTTACATATTTACCCTAATTTTTAATGATTCATTAGTATGGAATGCATTCTCACGAGTGATTTCTATGGGCTGAAGGGTATGTGTATTTTCAATTTCAATAGATATTTCTGGATTGCTTTTTTTTAAATTAATGTTTATTTTTGAGAGAGAGGGAGGCAGAGACAGCAGAAGACACAGAATCGGAAGCAGTCTCCAGGCTCTGAGCTATCAGCACAGAGCCTGACATGGTGCTCAAACTCACATATTGCGAGATCATGACCTGAACCAAAGTCGAACACTTAACCAAGTGAGCCAGCCAGGTGCCCCTGGATTGCTTTTGATAGAAATACTAATAATTCATATTTTCTTCAGTAATGAGAGTTTCTTTTGTCCACATCTCCCACAATTTATAGGAATGCATTTTAACATGTTAGTGAGGCCAATATGTGCATATGTTTCTTATTCCTACTTAATTTACATTTCCCTGATTATGGGATTTTCAAGAATGTCATGTTTTCCTGTTTTGGGCCATTTGAATTTTCTCACTTATTTTGCTGTGGCATTTGCCCATTATTGTTTTTTTTTTTTTTCCGTTTTGGTCCCATTTTTGCAATTTGAACATTTTTCATATAATAGATCTTAACATTTCCAATGAACATTCTGTATTATCAATATATGTTTCCAAAACAACTGCCTATATTTTGTTTAGCTATCTTTTACTGTCCCAACTTGAGTTTTATATGTTAAAAGTGACCTACTTTAAAAAAATAATTTTCACCTTTTCTGTTTGGATTAAGAATATATCCCACATTCTTATATTGTACTGACACCTAAATCTTCTTGCAGGATAAATTTCTTTTATTTTTTTGTATGTATGTCATTATTTAATGATATAACTTATACATACATATATATGTATATAATATCTATTTAATGATATAACAAAGATATATATATATATATATATATATATATATATATAATGATACAACTTAGATATTCATATTCAATGTCTTATGGTAGAAGCAAATTTCATGTGGAGAAAAGAGTAAGGTCCAAAATATACTGATGCTTGTAAATCACATAATTGAGTCATATCTTAATCTTAAAAGTAATGAAAAGCCAATAAAGATATAAGTGGTTGTGGTGGTAATGAGTAGAAAGAGAGAGAGAGACATAGACAGAAGGATAAAACAGAAAAGGAAGAAAAGAAAAGAGAGAGAAAGAAATTCAACCTACATTTCAAATGGATTATTTTGGCTCCCGTGTGACAAATGGATTGAATGAACAATAGAGAATGTGCATAGATAGTACATAGTTGCTGATGAGTGATGATGATATAGTAGTTTGCCCTAGAGTGGTTACTGTAGAGAAGGTGAAAAGTGAGATTTTTGACAGATACCGAGGAAGTAAATATATTTTTGCTGAGACACTGCAAATGAGAGGTGTGTCGGGGGAGGCAGCAAAGAAGGTGTACCATTCTGGTAGTCCATTTAGGTTTTTCTCTGTTGTTGTTGTTGTTGTTGTTGTTGTTGTTGTTGTTGCTGAGCTTAGCTAATTCAGAGTAGATTTAGAGAAAGTGGGCAGCTAGAGTGATTTAGTTTGTTTAGACGAATATGATGAGGAGACAGAGGAGCTGAGGCAGTACAGACCACTGGCAACACTTTGGAAATGACATCACATCGCACCTAAGCTGCTGAAGGCTAGAAGAAAGGAGAGAGCTGAGGACTTGTGATAACATTTTGTGATTTTGTGACTGACTTGAGAGGATATGCTACAAAAATGTGCGTTACAGTCTCAGCTTCTAGTATCTAGTTCCCTCACTCTTGACTGAATCATGGGATTTTTTTTCTTAAATACTTACTTGGTACTCCTTTTACTTTTGATCTCTGATGTTGTGTGAATTCTTTTTTTTTATATAACTTTTAATATACTTTATTTTTTGAACAATTTTAAATTTACAGAAAATTTGTTAAGATGGCACAGAGAGTTCTCATATATCCCTTATTCACTTCTCCCTAGTATTTACATTTTGCATAACTATAGTATATTAGTTACAGTTAGTGAAGCAATATCAATATATTGTTAGTAACTGAAGTCCATACTTGATTTGGTTTTTCTTAGTTTTACCTAATGGCCACTTTCTGTCTCAAGATCCATCCAAGACACTACATTCACATGTAATTGCTTTGTTTCCTTATGCTCCTATTTGGAGATGACAGTTTCTCAGATTTTCCTTGTTTTTGATGACCCTGACAGTTTTGAGGAGTATGTGACAGATACCTTTGTAGAATGTCCTTCATTTGGGAATTGCCTGATGTTCTAGTCAGGATGGACTGGAGTTAAAAATTTTGGGAAGGAGATCACACACATGAAGTGCCATTTTCACCACATCACATCAGAGTTACATACTGTTAATATGACATCACTATCGATGTCCTCAATCACCTGGATTCTTATTTGTATGAGGGATTTCTGAGCCTTTTATGCCAGGGATTCTGACTCAGCAGATCTTAGATGACTGTAATTTTTAGGATGTTTTTCCAGCAAGAATTTTTTTTAAACGTGACATCCTTTTCATGTTCTGCGGCAATTTAAGTGCTGTTCTCTTTTTAAGAATGCTGTCGTGAAAAGAACATGAACATCCCTCCATACATAGAGGTAGAGAAAGAGTGGGGGAAGATGCCATCCTCTTTCCTTTGAGAAAGGTGCCCTTTCTCCATTGGAAAAGATCACGAATATACTTTAAGATGCTCCGAGTACATACATACATATAAAATTGTCCCCAAAGACTGTAGGGGGAGAGTAGTAGAAAACAGGCTTAAAAAAATCCCTAAGCATTTGCAAAAACTGTTTTCCTTCTGAGGGAAACTAAAAGGGGTGCTTTTGTGTCTTTATAAATAAAGACACTGGCTGCCAACCTTCCATCTTATCTATGACTTTACCATGATAAATGTTTACTTTTCCAAGGAATTATTTACTTCCCTTCTGCATCAGTTCACATCAGACATTTAATATTCCCTGTTTCACATCTTCCTCGGTCAGTAGATTGAACAGTGGGCTAAAGAGAAATTTTGCATCTAATGGTTCTCACTTGTAAGATCTAAAGGCACAGTGATTTTAATCAAGACTGAGTTCCCTAAAAGGAGTCGGAACCTGAATAGTTACCTGAAAGGCACTTTGAATGAAACTTCAGCCATATAGTAGGTTGACAATTTGGAGGTAGTATTGATAGATCTTTCCTCACTTCAGTCCTTAAACCCATCATTATAGAGAGATTTGGAGATGAAATGACCACCTCTCATGGGAAACCCTATTGAGAAGAGATTTTCCTGAGGAGTTTATCAGGCTTTCTTTTAGGCAGCTGTTCAAAAGGGGACTTAGGAGGGGAAGCTCTGAAATCCAAAAACAGGTTTATATTAAGAGCGTTTTCTATGGGGTAAAACTCTAATTGGAAATACGATAGTTTGAAAAGGAATGGTTTTAAATGATAGTTGGATTCCTACTGTGGCACTTTTAATGCCTACAGTTAAAAGAAGTATTCCAGTGTTCTTTTTTGAAGAGCAAACAGAAATAAACTTCCCTTATTATGGTAAATGAACACCTGTTATTAATATGATTCCACTTGGCTATGAACACACTAGATCAAACTTAACTTTTGTAGGAAGTATGGATTATGATGCGATAGGACCAGTTTACCCAGATACAATAAAACAGGTTACCTAAGCCCTGAGGTAGGCAAGATCAGGAATATTAAGCAACTGCTGCAACGTTACAGAAATCTTGGCAACACCAAGAAGCTGGGGCAAGATGACAGTTGTGAGAGGTTTTACATGAACAAGTTTAGTTTTGGTATTTATTATATGAATTATGTCAGGATATTTGGAAATGCAAGACCATCATAGCAATGTTAGCATTAAAGGACATTGCCTAAAACATTGACGTATATAGGCTGCAGAAGGCTAATGGGTCTTCTAAATCTCTTTTAAAACGTACCTTACCATATTTCCTTCTTTGAAGCTTGTTCATTGATCTGACCGAGGAGGGGGAAGCTGCACCGTTAAAAGCTTGCCCATGTTTATAAAAATTAACAACTCTTTTAGGCTCAGAAGTTTCTAAAAACACATTAATGCGTATAAATAAAGAGTTAAGTTTTTTGTAGTTTGTTTGGTAACTTGCAACCCTAATGAGTACCATATATCAAGATTTATTTTATACACTTATATTCTCATGCAGGGAAGATTAGGAAAAAATCTGCTAACTAATTTTAACATCCGTTTTTACTTCTCTGTGTAATTTGCTCCTAAGTTTTTGACCTCATCCACAAAGTTTGGCAATCTTTAGTTCCGTGAATGTTAACTGCTGCAAAATCATCAATAAAACAAATGCACCATTTCAATATTTCACTCCAAAAATGTCAATATTTCCTCTAAAGGAAAAAAAAGTGCACACTGATGACAATAATTAGGAAGACAGAGTAGAAAAAGGAGCTTGAAAAAAAAAGCTGTTATTAGGTCCCATGCCTGATTTAAGTGCTGTGGGTAGCATTTTACTCGTCGGTCATTTGGAGACCTTGCTGGAGCATAGTACAAGAGGTTGTTAAAAGGAGGTAGTTAAAAGTATCAGGTCATTAGGATTTATGTCAGCACTGCTCTGAGAGGAAGGCATTTTTTTTCCCGAAGTCTGAAGTGTTATTTTGGCCCATTGTCAGCTGGAAAACAGATGTCTGCAAGGTGTGATGTTTGTTGCACTATATCACCTAGTGGAAGATGGTACTTCATTCTACCTAGGGGAATAGAGAATTGCAGATCTTGAATTTAACCATCTATGGTTGGCTTTTTTCTTTTTTCTTTCTGTTCTTTTCCTTTTTTTGGTACACAGGTTATTGCACACCAGCTGCTTAATCAGGATACAGGGTCCACTGAGTGCAGGGTCAAGTAACTTAAATTCCTAAGATTGGTTGGCTTTATGTTTTGTTGGTTTTGTGTGTGGGTATATGTTTAAGGTTTATTTATTTGAGAGTGACAGCATGAGTGAGGGAGGAGTGAGAGAGAGAGAGAGAGAGAGAGAGAGAGATAAAGAGAGAGAGGGTGAATTCCAAGTAGGCTCCGCAAAGGCTGATACAGGGCTCGATCCCACAAATTGTGAGATCATGACCTGAGCTGAAACCACGAGTCAGGCACTCAACTGACTGAGCCACCCACACACCCTGTGTGCCCACACTTTTTAGATAGATCTTCTTTTTGTTACCCCAGGAATGTCTCTTGAGCCGATTAAAGTCTTTTGTTGGAAAATTTGATGAAACAGAAAGGAAAGTGTTTGCGTATTTCGTCTGCTGCAATTATCTCTCGCTGTACATGAACTCTCAACCTCTAGTGTGGGGACGGGCGGCTACTTGTGGTCTCCTGAATATACTGTTTTCACCTTTATAACTTGTACTCATTCTGCCACTAAGATTGTCTTCCATACTCACACCATTCCACAGATAGGTTCCCTTTTCCTTAAAAGATCTTTCTTCCTCATTGGTTGGCTTTAGTAGTCAAAATCCTAAAATGGAACAATATGCTATTTGCGCATTTAGATGACAGATAACTGATGCTTAATAATAGTGTTTATTACGAAAGCCAACTAAAAACTTAGTCGTTTAGAAAACTTTGTATTTTAATAGTCCCTTGTATTTCAGGCAATTTCTTTCATGTGTTTTGCCCCAACATTGTTAAGAGTCAGGGATGCCTCTTTCATTATAATTCTTGAGTCTTTTATAGAAGTTACTTTAGATTTTTAGGTAGTGAAAAACATGCAACCCAGTGCAGAGGTTCCAACAGATGGCCATAAAACCACTGTTTGAAAATATCCTGTAACAGCGTGCTCATTATATTACCATGAATTTTAGCTTTAAAGTGCACACCTTCTTTTTTTTGAACTCTAGAAAAATGTAGGACTTCTGCAATATGCAATCTATTTGTAGCCTCAGAAAACTGACAATCAGGAATTTCTGGTAATGACCATCATGCTTAAAATGAAGTAAAACAAACACTAAATCGCTTGATTTCTCATCATTAGCTGGAATCTTTCCGCAGATTTTAAATTGAGGTGGTGAATGCACCAGATGGAGTCTAGATGCAGTACTTGGCAAAGGAATTATGAACTGACAGAAGACAAACAAACTTTCAATGGTATAATAAAATCTCCACTTTTCTCCTTTCTGTGATGTGTGAATGCCACGACTAATGACAGTGGGGACTGTGTTATAAATATGAGAGGATTCTGCAATTATAAACCTCTTTATTAACTCAATCTGTTTTGTAGTTTTTCTTAATTTGGTGACAGAGTTGAATTTATTTCAAATACTTTGAACTAAAAGGAAATATTGATTTTTTTTCTAGCATCCTTCACAGTTATGAAATTAAAATTTTTTTTAATGTTTTATTTTTTTGAGACAGAGAGTGGGGTGTGGGCAGAAAGAGAGGGAAACACAGAATCTGAAGCAGGCTCCAGGCTCTGAGCTGTCAGCACAGAGCCCGATGCAAACTCATGAACTGTGAGATCGTGACCTGAGCCGAGGTTGGACACGCAGCTGACTGAGTCACCCAGGCACCCCACGCAGTTATGAAGTCAAAAAGTTTTGTTTTAGTTAAGTAAAAAAAAAAATCACGGTTCATAGATTTGGAAAACAACCATATTGCCGTTCCTCAGTGAACTTGAACTCTCTTGGGAGAATCTAATGTCAGTTGGAACACCATAAGAGCTTTCTCAACAAACGGAATTGGCCTTTAACCATTAAGAAATAAGTATCAGGCTTAAGGGAGACTAAAAATTATAATAGCATAATTCTCTTCTAAATCTATGGATTATCTGAGAAACATCTTGGCTATATTGCCATTGTCGTTAGGAATTAACTTTGGAGAATTGATGTTGTGATTTCTATATAGGAAAATTGATATCTGAGGATAGTTTGCATTTTGTAAACAAATATAGATTTCTATAAACACCTCAGATTTGTGTAATGAAAGATATATTTACTGGTTTCAGTAACTTGTCCTCAAGTCAGTGTATGCTTTTGATTACTGGTGAGCAAACGTAGTAGCAAAAGCTTGCCATGAAATTCTGCTTCTAAATTGAAAGAAATCAAAATGCTGGAAAAGAATCTTGAGTTTACAGTTTTAGACAGAAGGTGATAAAGAACATTTTTATAATATTGGCTTATTGATAAATTGTAGAGGCTGGGAACTTCTGTAATAAAAAAAAAGTCATTCCATATAGAATGTAGATTGCTATCTTAAAAGACAATGGGGACTTAATGGTGCGATTGCCTTTACATTTCTCAATTGCGGAACACTGATTTCCACTTTTCAAAAGTTGATTACAAAAGAAAAAAACTTTGCTCTGAAATTAGTATGCCGGTTTCTTTGACTATACGTGATTTATTTGTCATTAGTTAAAGAAAGGGAAAAAATAAAGCTAGAAAACAGCCCACAAATGTATGACCTTCAGAACACATTATCACACACTTAACTGAAGGTTTCCTATCGAAGAGTAAGAGGACAGCTTTCAGGTAAAGACTGATGCCTTATAAAAATTTTGATTTTGTTCTGTTATAATTATAAAATGAAGAATATTCTGATTATAGGATTAAACTGGAAAGTTAAATTCATCCTCCCTTATGTAGAAATTAACGACATTATAAGAGTCAGAAAAGGTGCTGTCTTTGTGCATTTGTATTAATGATTAATCATGTTAGAGGAAGAAATTGGTTTGCTGGTTAGATTTCTACACTTGAAACATTTTGGAAAAAGGCAATTATTGGCGATTTTTGCAATACTGCTACTGGTCCAAAAATTTCACAGACTAACAATATCTTTTGCTTATTTGATAGTATATTAAAGAGGCAACAGATGAGTCACTGTATACCATCAGAAAGATTGATTCTCCTTCCATTGGTTGGCACCTAAGTTGTCTTTTATAATGTATGTCACCTCAGCGGATAGCACACCATCTTGAGTACTCCCTTTCTAGAACTATATTCATTTTATCATTTGTTTCCAGTGAACCTGCTTGATACATAGATTTCTGCTGTAAAAATCAATCTTATTATTTACATTTGCCATATGTGAGTTTCCAACTGCTTTGAAGCTATTGATTCAGTCCTTAAGAGCTTACTACTTTAGCAGCAACATCACAGGTATGCTAAAAATCCCAAAGAGCCTTTTGTAATGTTTTCATTTTCATTATAAAATAGGGCTTAGTGTTCGTTCATAATATACTCAAGCCCATTTATGCTTCCTCTGCCACAAACCATGAATCCAGTGTATTATACTGTTCCTTTTCCCTGGTGTATTTACTTCTCTTCAACACTACTTAAGTCTACAGTGTGCAACAAATTCCATCATTGTGAACATAGGGAGTCTGATTAGATAGTTGTCACCTTCATGCAGTTTGACTTTTACACAGGAATTTTACATTTGCAGATGTGTTTGTATACATATATATGTAGATACGTATACACACACATCTATTCTTAAAAGTGGAAAGATTAAGACAATGTGCCTGAAGGATGATAACTGGACTATAATTACATTTTCAGAGAAGGCTCAGGTATGGTTTTGAAAGATAAAATGTTTTCATTCTGGGAAAATTTTACTTTATACTTTCACTGGAGGTGCCATAAAAAGTGTTGACAGGAAACAAACATGTTGCCACAAAATTATTTTGTTAATAATATTCTAAGAAAAGATCTAGAACTGCATTTTATTTTATTTTTATGTTTTTTTAAATTTTTTAATGTTTATTCAGTTTTGAGAGAGAGAGGCAAAGACTGAGAGCAAGCAAAGGAGGGGCAGAGAGGTGGAGACACAGAATCTGAAGCAGGCTCCAGGCTCTCAGCTGTCCACACAGAGCCTGATGTGGGGCTTGACTCACAAACCGTGAGACCATGACTTGAGCCGAAGTCTGATTCTTACATACTGAGCCACCCAAGTGCCCCTATAACTGCATTTTAAATTACAGTATCGTAGTGCCCACATTGTTGTTTGTTGTCCACAATCTGTGGACACAGAGCTAGTTTTCACAATTTAATTTGTAAACTCTAAAACATTTAAAATGTGCTTTATATACGTCAAAAAAATTGGATACTATTTTTGAAGTTTTAATGGCCATAGAGAATTTATTAATTTAGTTTTGGATTCTTTACATATATATGTTTGAGACTCCACTGAACCTATAATGGTGAATATTTAGGGGTTTATTTTGGCCATTAAAAATCCAAATGCTCTTCACTTATAAATACTTCTTTTTTTTTCCTACTAGGTTAGACATTTCTTCTTTTTTTTTTTTTATTTAAAAAAAATTTTTTTTAACGTTTATTTATTTTTGAGACAGAGAGAGACAGAGCATGAACAGGGGAGGGGCAGAGAGAGAGGGAGACACAGAATCTGAAACAGGCTCCAGGCTCTGAGCAGTCAGCACAGAGCCCGACGCGGGGCTCGAACTCACGGACCGCGAGATCATGACCTGAGCTGAAGTCGGCCGCTTAACCGACCGAGCCACCCAGGCGCCCCGGTTAGACATTTCTTCTTAACAAAATGTACTTTTCCGTTGGAGTGCTACATGGAAATGGAACTAGAGAAAGAGGACATACATAGTGGACAAAGTTTATGAGCAAATGTCACTTAGATACAGTTTTTAAGTGAGGATGGGCAGGTGTTTAAGGATATTATTCCTGACTACCATATTTGAGAATAAGGCACTTCATTTTGCAAAATTAATATTTTTACTAAATACATATAGTATGCCATCATATACATATATTTAGCACTGAGTCTTTTAAAAATATATTTTTTGTTAGACTTTTCTGATTAACAAAACAAATTAGGATTAGGTGAAGTATAGGATTTTTGAAAGCCAAGGAAATACAAAAGACTTGCAGGAGTTAAACCAAATGAAAGTCTATAATTTTCAGTACATTGAGAGTGAATATAAAGGATTTAAATTGTAATGTTTTTATGTGCAATTTTGGACAATTAAAAAAATTATATACATGCTTTCCTTCATTTTAGAAAAATACAATTAGATAGTTAACTGTTCTTTTTGTTTATTGTTTCTAAGATTCTGTGATAGTTATTTTCTTGGTTGAATGGATAAACCTAATGATAGTTAATGGGAAGTCTTTTTTTTATTGTTTGTCAGTTTTGTAGGGTTTTCCTATTTTTGCATTTAAATGATACTCTATTCCTCTTTAATGAAGCAAATTATAAGTCTACTTCTATAAATTTAAGATGTTTCTTTGAGTGCAGCCATTTGGAAACTATTTCACCAGAGATGATGAGTGTTTTCATATTTCCTCCACAATTTTTGGTGAATGAAACAGGGGCATTCAAAATTATGCTCTCTTCCATATTGGTGGAATTGGGAGTTGAGGTACAGAACACTTTTTTTTTCTTTAAACATTAGGACCTTTTTCTATATTCAAAAAAGCTTCCGTTTGGTTGCTAGTGCAGAAAGGTATCTGGTGTTATACTAATACCCTATTTTTTGGTGCTCCTCACAGCTAGCAATAAATCTGTAAGGTGTGGTTCATTTATCTTTTAATGTTAAAAATGCTAAAAAATTAAATTAATTATAAAACATGACAGTTCTCTTATTTTCTTCCCAAAGTTACCTTGTGGATTACACGAGAAACAGTACTATCTTCGTTTGATAAATGAAAAAGCTGAAACAGATTAAAATAAACTTATTTGTGCACAGTTACTTAACAAACCTGATACTAAATTTGAGATTTAAATACAGGACTTTTGCATCTCGCCATAGCTAGTGTCCTAATAAATATGATCTAAATAGTTAATTTAGTAATAGCTTTTATATACTAGATGTTTTTCATATTCTAGTTATTGGAATTATATCACCACAGCAGAGAAATGTTGAAATAAAAAGCAAATGATTTTATTATTTGAAAACAGTTTCTGTTCAAATCCATATTATATGGATTATATAATAGGCAGCACTGAAGGTACATTTGTTTTGTTTTCATCCTTTGCTAATCTTTAGGTTTTTTCTCAGCTCTTCTTTCCTAACTTATCCCACACCGGCCACGCCCTCTAATCCCTAAGGAAAATAGGTCTTAGAGTTTCTCTGCTTCTTTATTTGCCCTCTTTTTCTTGTCTCTTAGAGACAAATGTTTCTCTTTTCTATCACAAAATTAAAATTTCCAGCTGTTCTCTTAATCTCATAGCTGTAGGTAATTTGCTACTTCAGGTGTCTTCATTGTGCTTTCGAATGCCCCACCTATGAATTATCTTCCTTCCAAATGCCCAATTCTTAACTATCCTAAACAAACAAACAAAAAATCCCTCAAACAGGCCTCCTTCTAAACTACGATCCCATCCATTTCCTTTACTTTGCTGTCAAGGTTGTCAAGTGTAAGCTACTCTCTTTCATCCTTTGCATATTCACCCATTCCTTAAATTAGTTAGTCTTAAGTATTGTGGGCCACAGAACCCTTAGAGCCTTTAAAACTTAGGTAAACTAACTCTGCAAAAAAGCACATGATGAAAATGTTTTTCATAAAATTTCTGATATTAGGTATAATGAAGCTCACCATAGACCTTGTAGATAAGTTATTTTTAAGTTTTAATCTGCAAAAGAATTACCTAAATGGCTCATTTAAATGTAAACCACTGTCTTATCCTAGAATTTTGTTCACAAAACTTTGGAGGAGAGCCTTAGGAATTTACATTTTTTAATAAATGTCCTTGGTGCCATAGAACTCTAAAAATTTCCACTCCTTTCCTGTGTTCTGTTTATTCAATTTAACACTAACTTAGGTACTTCTGGGAGGAGACTCTGCAGATGGAACTGTGGTTACTAGTCAGCTGACTTCAAATATATTATCTTGAATTATAAGAGTGAGCCTAATCACTCTAATTACATAAACCTATAAAAGTAGAAAAAGGAAAGCAAGACTCGGAGATGGGCTAGAAGAATAAGGCAAAAGAGATTGAAAAGGGGAAGGTAGGAGAGATTTCAAACATTAGAAGGCTGGGATGTGCCTTACTGGTTCTGAGATGTAGGGGGCCATGTACAATGACCATAAAAAGTCTTTAGGAGTTAATGACAGTTTCTTGATGACAGCTAGCAAGGCAGTGGTCCTGAATCATACAGCTGTAAGGAAATGAATTTGGCCAAAGCTTGAATGAGCTTGGAAATGAATTCTTGACTCACATAGTTTGGTTCATATCTTAACTTTAGCCCAGTGAGTCCTTTGTCAGAATTATGACCCATAGAAACTGTGAGCTAATAAATTCATGTTGTTTTAAACTAACTTAGTGGTAACTTGTTACATAAACAATATAAGCTCTGTATATTTAATGATTCATATTCATGTAATCCAAGGATCCATATCAAAGGGTTCTTGGACTGAGGTTATAAATATTTGCCTTACCTTGACATCTTAGTTCTTCAAATATGTCAGGCAAACTTTGAAGATGATGAATAATTTGATTTCTAAAACCAGAAATCTCTTTTTAAATTCTTCTTAGTCCTCATCCTTTCCATTCTCTCCAATATTTCATGCTGCAGATTACTCCCTTATTGAAATTTCTTCCTGCACTAACTATTCTACCATTGCATTTATATACTTTTTCTTAGTCTACTTCCATCTCCTCATATTTTGTGTATTGTTAAAATAGAGATTTCCCAAGATTGTCCTTAAACATTTACCCTTATTTCTGAAATATATCATCTACATATGGCTTTACATACCACATCTTGAGAAGGAGAATGATTTTGTAGATTATGCATGGGATTTAAAGCCAGATAGAATTTACTTTGAATTTGAGCTCCATGACTTACGACTGTAGTAGTTGACTTTTACTAGGCTAGGTTGCATAAAAAAACAACTCTCTGGTCTTAGTAGATTACAACATAAATTTTTTCTCTTTGCTTATATTTTATATCAAATATTGTCTCTTGTTTTATATGCCTTCTTTCTACTGGATCCAAGGTGAAGAAGAAGATCCTGTCTTTTGGAAAAAGGAAAAAGAAAATAACAAATTTGTGTGATCATTCTTGAAGTTTCTAATTGAATATAGCATACGTATATGTCTAGAGGAAGTCACATAGATAAGCATGATGTTCCTGATCTGCAGAAATATCCTCCTTCCTTCCAGAGGTGTAGTAAATCACATGACAAGAGGCAGGGATATAGAACTCTTCCACTGGAAAGGAAGCATAAAACTGAAAACAATAGTGGAATCTATAAAAATTATACCCCAACAACTGTACTTTTTTGGGTGCTTTTTAAAATGCTTACTTGTTTTGAGAGAGAGAGTGTGCAAGGTTGGGAGGGGCAGAGAGAGAGGGTGGGACAGAAGATCTAAAACGGGCCCTACACTGACAGCAGCAAGCTCAATGTGGGGCTCGAACTCAGCATGAGATCATGACCTGAGGTGAGGTTGGCTGCTCAACTGACTGAATCACCCAGGTGCCCCTATATGGTTTTTTTAGTCTTGGTTAATTCATTGAGGGTAAATTGAGGATATCAATAGTCACTCAGCAAGGTTTGCTTCGACAATTAATCAGTATATGTATTTAAAATGCTTGCCTTAGCACCTGATACATTGTAGCTATTTAGTTAATATTAGTTAATTATGTCCTTCTTCTCTAATTATTCTGACAAATTTTATTATGAGCTCTAGGGATCAGATTTTTTATTGTTTGATGGGTATCTGACCATGTTCTTCCAACATGTCATACTCCGTGTGCCCTTAATTTCTCATAAGCTTTCCTGAGAAAACATTTTTTTGTTGTTGTTTGAACCTTTGATAAAAGTACCTTTGACCTCTCCGTGACCTAGGAGCAAAATCTATTAACTCTTCTTCCTCAACAAATGTCTCCAATCAGTACACCAGGCTCTGTTAACAGGCTTTCTAGTACTCATTTTCATTGCTTCAAACATAATTCAAGAGTCTATTATATTTTCTTGGTAATATTTAAAAATCCTTTTAACTTGACAACTTTACAAAATGCCTAGTTCTACAATATATAATTACACCCCTCCAATGTTTTTCATGTGTCTAAAAAGTTTATATCAGTTTTTTTTCCCCATGGTCTGCTTCAATGAATTTTGAGCATTTAGTATTGGAACAAGAAATACTAATACTTTAAATTTTAGATACATGTATCTCAAATAATAAGTTGATGAATAATGGGGTGGATTATTTCACTTCCATCACATTTTCAATCCAGTGCCCTGATGTTTCTATTTGTTTTTAATTTATGTGAGTTCAGTTCAATGAAAATCGGTTTTAAACAAATCCTTAAATTCAGACACGGGTCACTTCTCTCTCTCTCTCTCTTTTTAAATTTTTTAAATGTTTATTTTTAAGAACGAGAGAGACATGAGCAGAGGAGGGGCAGAGAGAGAGGGAGACATAGAATCCAAAGCAGGCTCCAAGCTCAAGCTGTCAGCACGGGGCCCAATGTGCTTGAACTCACGGAACATGAGACTATGACCTGAGCCAAAGTTGGACGCCTAACCGACTGGGCCACCCAGGCAACGCCTCCACCTCTCTTTCTCGTTTTTTTTTTTTTTTTTTTAATTTTTTTTAACGTTTATTTATATTTGAGACAGAGAGAGACAGAGCATGAACGGGGGAGGGTCAGAGAGAGAGGGAGACACAGAATCGGAAGCAGGCTCCAGGCTCTGAGCAGTCAGCACAGAGCCCGACGCGGGGCTCGAACTTATGGACCGCGAGATCATGACCTGAGCCGAAGTCGGATGCTTAACCGACTGAGCCACCCAGGCGCCCCTCTTTCTCGTTTTTTTAAGAAAACAAAATGTTGGGATGAGAATTCAGTGTCTGCTTTCTTAACATCTTTCATGTATACCATATAGCAGTGCTATCGTACTTACATTGTACGTTCCATTCTAGTACTTACTTATCTTACAACTAAAAGTTTCTATTTCTTCACCACCTTCATCTTATTCCCCTTCCTCATACCCCTTGCCTCTGGTAACCAAAAAACTGATCTTTTTTTCTATGAGTGGTTTTTCCTTTCTTGTCTATATTTTTAGATTTGACATATTAAGTTCATATAGTATTTCTCTTTTTCTCTCTGACTTATTTTATTTCATGTAACATAATGCCCTCAAGGTCCATCCATGTTGTCACAAATGGCAAAACTTCCTTCTTTTTATGGATGAATAGCATTCCATTGTTTATGTATACTACATTTTCTTTATTCATCCATCAATGGACACTTAGATTGTTTCCATTTCTTGACTATTATAAATTATGGTGCTGTAAACAGGTGGTACAGATATACCCTCGACAGTATTTTCACTTCATTTGGATAAATATTCAGAAGTGAAATTGCTAGATCATATGTTATTTCTATTTTTAATTTTGTGGTCAATTTCTATACTTTTTCCATAGTGACTGTACCCATTTTAAATCCTATCAACAGTGCACAACGGTTTCCTTTTCTCTACATTCTTGCTAGGGATTGTTATCTTTAGTCTTTTTGATGATAGTTATTCTAACAGGTGTGAGAGGATATCTCCTTGTGCTGTTGATTTGCATTTCCCTAATGATTGGTGATGTAAAACACCTTTTCATGCAGGCTGTTGGCTACTCATATATTGTCTTTGGAAAAAGGTCTATTCAGGCCTTTGCCCATTTGTAATTGGATTATTTCATTATTTTTTGGTGATTGACTTGTATGAGTTTTTACATATTTTGAATATCAACCGTTTATCAGATATATGTCTTGTAATTTTTTTTTCCAATTCCATAGGGTATCTTTTCATTTTGCTGATCATTTCTCTTGTTGTGCAGAAGCTATTTGTTGTAGAACCACTGGTTTATTTTTCATTTTCTTGTTGTGCAGTAAGTGTCATATCCAGAAAAAATCATTGCCAAGATCAATTGCATGGAACTTTTTATCACCAAGGCTTTTTAAAGGAGTTTTATCATTTTAAGTCTTACTTTTTAAGCCTATAATTCATTTTATGTTAATTTTTGTGAGTGGTATAAGATAGAGCTCTAGTTTCATTCTTTTACATTGTGAATATCCAATTTTCCCAGCACTGTTGATTGAGAGTATTGTCTTTTCCCTTTTGAAGAGTCTTGGATCCCTTCTCAAATTTTAGTTGACCATATATGCATGGGTTTATTTCTGAGCTCTTGATTCTGCTCCATTGATCCATATGCCTATTTTAATGCTAGTACCATACTGTTTTAATTTACAATGATTTGGTAATATAGCTTGAAATTAGGAAGCATGATGCCTCCTGCTTTGTTTTCCTTTCTGAGGATGGCTTTGGTTATTCAGGGTCTTTTGTAGTTCCATACAAATTTGAGGTCTGTTTCTTCTACTCCTGTGAAATAAATGCCATTGGAATTATGATAGGGATTGCATTGAATTTATTGAGTGCTTTTGGTTGTTGGGACATTTTAACAATACTAATTCTTCCAGTCCATGAGTATGGAATATCTTTCCATTTCTTTGTGTCTTCTTCAGTTTCTTTAATCAATATTTTTAGTGTATAGGTTATAGTGTCTTTCACCTCTTTAGTTAAATTTATTCCTAGGTATTATCTTTTTGATAAGATTATAAATGAGCCTTTTTCTTAATTTCTGTTTGGATAGTTCATTATTAGTATATAAAAACACAGCAAAATTTTTATATTGATTTTGTGTTCTCCAACTTTACTGAAACATTTATTCTAACAATTTCTTGGTGGAGTCTTGAATAGTTTCTATATGTAATATTAAGTTACTTACAAACAGTGAGTTTTACTTCTTCATTTCTGATTTGGGTCATTTTAGTTCTTTTTCTTGCCTAATTGCTTTGCCTAGGATTTCCACTACTGTGTTGAATAAAAGTGGAGATAGTGTTACCCTTGTTTTGTTTCTGATCTTAGAGGAAAAACTTGCAGATTTTCACTGTTGACTATGTTAACTGTGGACTTGTTATATGTGGCATTTTTTATATTGAGTTATGTTTCCTCTATACCCACTTTGTTGAGAGTTTTTATCACAAATGGATGTTGAATTTTTCAAATGTTTTTTCTGCATCTATTGAAATGATGTGATTTTTGCTATTAATTTTGTTAATACAGCGTGTCACATTTATTGACTGGCCCGTGTTGTACCATCCTTATATCCTTGGAATAAATTCCACTTGGTCATGGCATATGATTTTTTTAAATGTATTATTGAATTTGGTTTGTTAGTATTTTATTAAGGATTTTGTGTCTATGTTTATAAAGAATATTGACCTATAATTTTACTTTCTTACGGCATCTTTGTCTCATTTTGTTAACAGGGTAATGCTGTACTCATAAAATAAGTTAGGAAATATTCTTCCTCTTCTGTTTTTTGGAAGAGTTTTAGGAGATTGGTATGCATTCTTTTTTGAATTTTGGGAGAATTCATTAGTGATGCCATCTGGTCTTGGACTTTTGTTTTTTGGGAGGTTATTGATTACTGATTTGATGCGCTTACTAGTAATTGTTAATATTGTCTATTTCTTTATGAGTCAGTCTTGATAGGTCATATGTTTCTAGAGATTTATCCATTTATTTAGGTTGTCTAATTTGTGGATGTGTAATTGTTAGTCTCATGAACTTTTATATTTTTCTGACATCATTTGTAATGTCTCCTCTTTGATTTCTAATTTTATTCCAGTCCTCCCTTTTTTTTTTCATGAGTCTAGCTAAGAGTTTGTCAATTTTGTTTATCTTTAAAAAAAAATAGATCTTAGTCTACTTTATTTTTTCTATTGTCTTTTTAGTCTTATAAAATGCTACTAACTTTTCTCTGTTAATTTTGTTTCCTTGAACCTTACTGAATTCATTGATTAGATCTAAGAGTTTTTCAGGGCAGTCTTTAGATTTTGCTGTACATAAAATTACATCACCTGTAAATAGAGATAATTTTACTTTTTCCTTTCCAATTATAATGTGTTTTCTTCTTTTTCTTGCTTGATTGCTCTGGCTGGAATTTCCAGTACTATTTTGAATAGAAGTGTTGGGAATAGGCACCCTGTTTTGTTCCCAGTCCTAGAGAAAAACCTTTCAACCTTTCACCATTGAATGTAATGGTAGCTATGGGCTTGTCATATGTCCTTTATTAACTTACTTGTAATCTTTCTATACTTAATTTGTTAAGGATTTTTACAATAAATAGATGCTGAATTTTGTCAAAAACATTTTTTTTTTCTGTTTAGATGATCATATGATTTTTTTTTCGTTTTACTAGCATGATGTATCACATTGATTAATTTGTTATGTTGAACCACTCTTGCATCCTAGGGGTAAATTTCACTTGGTCCTGCTGAATTATCTTTCTAATGGGCTGCTGAATTCAGTTTTTTAGTATTTTATTGAGAATTTTTGCATCCATTTCATCAGAGATGGTGGCTTGTGGTTTTCTTTTCTTGTAGTGTACTTTTCTGGCTTTGGTAATAGGGTAATTCTGCCCTTGTAAAATGAATTTGGGAGTACTCCCTCCTCCTTAACTTTTTTGGAAGAGTTTGGAAAGGACTAGTGTTAATTCTTTAAATGTTTAGTAATATTTATCAGTGAAGCCATATAGTCCTGGCCTTTTCTTTAGTGGAAGACTTTTTATATCCTGTAAGTCTCCTTGCTAGTAATTGGACTGTCCTTATTTTTACTTCTTCCTGATTCAATCTTGGTAATTTAAATGTTTCTGAGAATTGTTCCATTTCTTCTAAGTTGTCCAGGTTATTGGTATTTAATTGTTCACAGTAGCCTCTAATGATCCTTTGGATTTCTGAATTATCAGTTGTAATGTCTCCTTTTTCATCCATAATTGTGTTGCTTTGCATCCTCTGTTTTCCTTCATTAGTCTAGCAAAAGGGTTATGAATGTTTATCTTTTCATAGAATGAATTCTTAGTTATGTTATTTTTTTTCTATTGTTTTTCTGTTATATATTTTATTTATGCTTTAATCTTTATTAGTTTCTTCTAAATTTGGGCTCAGTTCTTTTCTAGTTCATTTCTTGAGCTGTAGAGTTAGGGTTTTTGTTTTTGCCTTTTTTTTTTTTTTTTTTGGTTTTTCTTGTTTCTTAGTATAGGCATTTTCTATGGTATAAGAACTTATCTTTTACAACTGCTTTTGCTTCCTTTTACTGGTTTGGTATGTTGTGTTTTCATTTTTTGTTTTACTCAAGGTACTTTGTTTCCCTTTGAATTTCATTTTTGATTCGTTAGTCATTCTGGAGAGCATTGCTTAATTTCTATGTCTTCCTGAATTTCCAGTTTTCCTCCTGCTAATAATGACTCCTATTTTTATACCAATGTGGTAAGAGGAGATGGTTGGTATTATTTCAAAATTTTTAATTTTTAATTTTCTAAGACATTGTTTTTGGCCTAACATATGATTTTAGAAAATGTTCATGTACACTTGAGTAGAATGTGTATTCTGAGGTTTTGAATTAGAATGTTCTGTACATGTCTGCTAGATACAGTTTGTCTATAGTATTGTTCAAATCCACCATTTCCTTTCTTCCTTATAAAATGCTACTATATATTATTGAGAATGGGGTTTTAAAGCACCCAATTGTTATTTATGGCTGTTTATTTCTCCATTTAGCTCTCTTCACTTTCACTTGATGTATTTGTGTGTTTCCATGTTATGTGTATACATTTTTAAATCTTGATGAATTGACATCTTTATCATTAATGATATAATGACCCTCTTTGTTTCTTTTTACCATTTTTAGGTTAAAGTTTTTTCTGTCTGATATAAGTATAGCTACCTCTGCTTTTGTTGTTGTCATTTGTTTTGGTTATCACTTGTTTGAAATATGTTTTTCTGTCCCTTCACTTTACATTTATTTGTATGTTTAGAACTACAGTGATTATATTGTAGGCAGCATATGAGGGGATCTGATTTTTTAAAGTCATTAAGCCATTCTATATTTTTTGAGTATAATTTAATCTATTTGTGTTTACAGTAATTATTGATAGGTCACAGGACTTACTATTGTCATTTAGTTAGTTATTTGGGGGATGTTTTCTAGATACATTGTTCCTTATCTCTTACTTTGATCTTGTTTTTCTTATGTTTTGATGTCCTTTCGTATCATATGTTTTGGCTTTTTTTTAACATTGACTTTTATCTAATTACAATAGGTTTTTCTCTTGTGGTTACCATGAAGCTTACGTAAAATATCCTTAACAGAATTCCTAAATTTTACACTTTTACTTCTCTTCCCCACCACATCTCACACAGTTTCCCAGTGGTCAAGCCATGCAGATTTCCTCACAATCCCCATGGAGCAAGACCAGAGTAGGACCTCCCAAGAAGTGACCCACAATGCTGGGGACTTTGATATCCACCCTAGAACCTCTTTTCCCTGTGGAGGAACTGTAGGATCAGGGGGACCTCTCAGTGTGGTGCTGCACTGGCCTGGGGGAGCATCAATGTGATCAGCATGTCCTTTTACCCTTCTAATGTGGCCTGTTTTGGTCTCTGTGATGCAGGGAGTACTTCACTCCCATATTGTGTGGGAGCCTCACTCCCATATTCTAGAATTTTGTCAGTGCTGTCTTGTCTATGAATAGTAGTTCACTGTTCTTCTGTGAGGTAGAGTGAAGTTGGGAACAACCTACGTTGCCATCTTGGCAATGTCACTTCTGAGCACTTCTTGAATAATCAACATTTTAAATGAAAATTGGTAGACTTTCACTTGAGTACAGTTGATTGTTTTCTCTATTTTTGTGAATTTATGTCTGTACTAATTTACATGAAGTATGTGTCTTATTTGGAGTACAACTCTCATGGGTTAAGAATTTTGACAAATGAGAAAGTTAACAGTGATATGTGAAAATGAACATGTACACATAAAATTTGTTTGCTGACTGACAAATTATGTAAACAAAATTAAACAGCTATTACATTTCACTTGCACAAATTTACCATTTTATGTATATGATACTGAATGGTATGCACAAGATTTGTGAGATAGGAAAAATATGAACAATTAATTTGAGAGATTCATTTAAAAATCTCTCTATTAAGGGAGGAAGATCGTACATGAATTAAAAATGTCTGGAAGAGACTGGTCCATTTTATTTAAGAAATAGTAACTACGGAAAAGCAAATCATGTAATGATCTTTCTGATATAATAACTGGAACAAAAAAAAGCTGAGCAAAATGACTATAGGAAAACCAAATATCTGGGAGGAAAATATTTGTAAAGCCTGTTGAAACCTTCCACTACAACAGATATTATTGTGCATTTTGTTAGTAATCAATAAAATCCATTTGGCAGGGGGAGGGCTAAAACAATTTGGTGAATTGGTCATTAAGTGAATTGGTCATTTGGCAAACTGCATCCGTTTCTGCCAGAAAAGTGTCCTTTAGGAAAATGGCTTTCAGAGAATTAGTTGGCTGTCTTGATCAGCTATCCTCTGTTTAATCAGTTGCTCACCTAATTTATTCTGCTTATTATTGCCACTTTGTATTAAAAATCACCGTGACTGCTCTCCATGTAATTCTCTTAAATGACATCCCAAATCCTGCAGAATATAGACTCATTCCTAGCATCTAATCATAGCTCCCATACACAGGCTGTGCTATGCCACTTCAGACCCTGCATCATGTCCATGTAAGGCAGTGCCTTTTTGTCATGTTGCTTTCTATCCTAGAAAGACACTGACCATCTTTCTTCCTATCAAGTGCTTGTCTAGTCCACTCTAGCTGTTCTCTCTCAAGTGAATTTTTCTCATCTTCACAATTAATCCAAACTCGTAACTTATCTACTGTGTCCATAGGTTTTAAAATACACATATATTATATGTAGCATTTGAAAGGAAGACAGAACAAAGAGGGATTAAAACAGCTCTGGTCAGGGGGCACCTGAGTGGCTCAGTTGGTTAAGCATCTGATTTTGTTTGGCTCAGATCATGATCTTACGGCTAATGGATTCCAGCCCCACGTGGGGCTCTGTGCTGACAGTTCACAGCCTGGAGCCTACTTCGGATTCTGTGTCTCCCTCTTTCTCTGTCCCTCCCCAGCTCATGCTCTCTCTCTTTCTGTCTCTCAAAAATAAATAACATATTTTTAAGGATTAAAAAAAATAAATCATCTAGTCAGTTCTCAAAGAATGACAGTGCTTGGTTAGGACTATTATGGGCCAAGTTTTCCCAACAGATGCATTGAGCTGTTTTTCTAGAAATAAGACTTTATTTATTTTTTATCTAGGAGTAATCTGACTACATGTAACTGATTATCATTAAATGACTTTATAAGCAACTGATGCTTGATAAATCGATGTCATTTATTTTCATCAGAAAATAAATACTTGGTTTAAAACACAGGTCATCATTTAGCATTTGGGATTGGGCATACCTTCCTTGGGAGAAGGTCTACTACATTGTTCCATGAAAGCAGGAAGTATGTGTAATATTCTCTAGATGACCTAGAGGTGGGCACAATGCCTTGCATGTAGCAAGTACTGAAAATTATCTGTTGAATGAATTAATGAATAAAAAAATGAAAAGGAGCATTACTTATTAGTGCTTGCAAACCACAAACCACTTTATTGCCATATGTGGTGACAAGAGTTGAAGAACAAAGGGAATGAAAGTTTATTGGGATCATCTTTGCCTTCTTCCTCTTCTTTGACTTCTCTCTTCTCACCCCTTCTCCTCTCCCCTCTCCTTTTATTAATCTCAAGGTAAAGCAATTAGATAAATTATACTACTCCATAACATTGTTTCCTCCTTCAAAATTAGACTTGTTTAGACCCACAGTTCCTTCTTCCCCATGATAGAGTAGATAAATATTGAAAAATTTTTGATCCTTGTCCACACTTTTTTTTTTTTGTATCTCATGTAAACCATTTCTCAACTATCACTCTTTTAAAAAAAAGATGGTTAATGACAAAGAAGAAAAACCTCATTATGCTATAATTCCTTTGGATCAGAAATCACAAATTGGTTGTTCCTGGGCCCTGTGGTACATTTGGTTTTTGTATGATTTTTCTTTCTGTACTTGATTTGATCTACAATGTGTTTAGAAGAAATAGAATTTTGGAATTACTATGCTAAATTGCACCTCACAAAGTTTAATGTTTATATCATGCATTATGTACTCCATAGTATTTAAAGTTCTGATCACAGCTTTCAATCATTACATTCTAAGCATGTGTTCCTGTAAACGTATAATGTAAGTCTTAAAGCTAGCATGTACTAACAATGACTATATTCCCTACCCATGCTGTCTATCTATGAAGAGATGTTAATAATAGAGTTCATACATGTGTTTCCTTCCATTTATCTATAAGGTAAATGATGCTTGGTCTGTATTTTTCATTGAAAAATAAGTACTTTGAGAGCAAAGACATGTTTTTCTTACATTTTTATTCCAGAATACTTAGCACAGTGATTTTGTATAGTGGAACAAACAAACATTGGCTGACTTTCTTGAAATTAAAATGCCACAGGAGCGCCTGGGTGGCTCGGTCGGTTAAGTGTCCGACTTCGGCTCAGGTCATGATCTCACGGTCCGTGAGTTTGAGCCCCGCTTCGTGCTCTGTGCTGGCAGCTCAGAGACTGGAGCCTGTTTCAGATTCTGTGTCTCCCTCTCTGTCTGGCCCTTCCCCGTTATGCTCTGTCTCTGTCTCAAAAATAAATAAAACATTAAAAAAATTAAAAAAAAAGAAATTAAAATGCCACAGGCAAACATGATCATTGCACTGTAGATTTTGAATCAGAAGTTTAAATATGCAACTGGCTGAAGAAACCACAGTAGGTATGTGGTATCTTAGGTAAGCCAAATTATAATCAAATGGCTATTTGTTATTCACATATCAAGTACTTAGTCATCAGAAATATATTGAGCACCCACGTAACTGGCATGTATTGGAAGAACTGGGGATAGAATGGTTAATAAGAGAGATAAAAATTTCTCTTTAAATAACTTCTATTTTATTCAGAGAAATAGCAACTAAAAATATGTAATAAGTACTATAATGAAAAATAAAGCAGAGAAGGGGGATAGAGAATGTGAGATACTGTTTTTAAAATTGTCATCAAAAGAGATATGATGGATAGGGGTGTCTGTGTGTCTCAGTTGGTTAAGCATCTGATTGTTTGGTTCAGGTTATGATTTCATGGTTCGTGAGTTCAGGTCCCACATCAGGCTCTGTGCTGACAGTGCAGAGCCCGATTGGGACTTGCGTTCTCTCTCGCTCTTTCTCTGCTCTTCTCTCTCTCTCTCAAAAAAAAAAAAACAAAAAAACAAAAAAACAAAAAAACAACAAAAAAACAAAAAAAACAAAAAACTTTAAAAGGAAAGGTATGATGGATAAAGTGATATTTATAAGAAATTCAAAGTTGGTAATGCAACAAGCCATGTAGGATATCTGGGGGAAAATCATTTCAGGCAGAGCAGTAAAGGAAAAGGAAGATGCTTCCTATTTTCGAGGACCAGTCCAGAGTTGTATCTGAAGCAGATGGATAAAAAAGAAATACTAGAAAATGAGACCAGAGAAGAGTCGGGTACTTAAATATGTAAGTGGTTATGAGCCATCATAAGGATTTGGGGTTTTGCATTTGAGAAGCCACTGGAAAATTTTGAAGAGAGATGTGATAGAATGTACTTTATGCATTAGAAGCATTACATGTATTGAGAATGGAATATATATCAGGTGATAAAGGAGAGAGACCAGTTATTATTTCAGTAACTTAAGACAGAGATGATGATAGTAATGGAGGTGGAGATATGTGTTTGTATTCTCTATACTATTGGAGGCAGAATTTGCTGATAGATTGAATGCCTTATCTGAAAATAAGTCAAGGAGAACACTAGGTTTGTGAAGCAACTCAAGAGAGTTGCCATTTCCTGAGACAGTAGAAACTGGGGATGCAAGACTTTGAGAAGAGCAAGTTTGGGGGGTGTAGATCAAGAGTTTATTTTTGGGTACATTAAGGTACATATTTGAGATACCTATTAAACGTCTAATTGATGATTTGGATCCATGACTCTGATGGTAAGAAGAGAAATCCACACTGGATATATAAATTTGAGAGAAATTTTCAAATATATAGAGTGTATGCGTTTGTATGTGTGCGTATATAAACACACATAAACACATATATACCCTGAGGAGTGGAGAAGAAAAAGACCAAAGCGTGTGAGTGGAGAAAAAAAGACCAAAGAATGAGCCCTAAGTTACGCCAATATTTAAAGTTGAGGAGATGAGAAGGAACAAAGACTGAGAAAGAAACACAAGTGAAACTGTTTCATGAAGGAGAGAATCAACTGTCAGTTACTATTAACAGGTAAATTAAGATGTGATTAAGAATTAACTATTGGATTTAGCAAAGTTTTGTAGAGTGGGGAGAGATATATTCTGATTAGAGTACTAGAGAATGAGAGTGCAGAAATTGGAAAAAAAAAAGTGCAGACAACTCTCATGATTGAAAAATTTGAGTTGTAATGCTTAAGTACTAATTAATGGATCAATATTCCTCATATATATTTGGACTTGCCTCTAGAAGAATGCAGTCAGCTTTTTAATGAGAAATTAAGTTCAGATTATGTTCACAGTGAAATGGAACATCAATCAAGTTTGTGGAAAGAGAGTCAATTACAGCAAAGAAAAAGGCACTTGAATTTTGATTTCAAATAGACCTGGATGAAAAGACCACCTCTTTGACTTTGGAAGTTAATTCACATTTCTGAATTTATTTTCTTCACCTCTGTTATGAGTTATATCACTCAGTAAGGCATCCATAATGTAGCTGGCACTTGAAAAGCTGTTAATGTAGTTATTTTTTTTCTAACAAAATTAGCTTTATTCAGTTATGCCTTTGTTGTATGTGGTGTCTTATATATGACATTCTTCCATTGATTAAACTAGTTTAAAAAATGTAAAAATTTGTCACTTAAGCTCTATCCATCAATTGTATTAAGCCAGGGAATCAATGGAAGGAAGTCTTCTTCCTGATTCTGTATGTCAGGTTGCTAGTGAACATAAGTTAGCTTTTATTGCTTAGTGATTTGGCTTTCCCTTCTCTAAGGTTCTTGAAATTTGCACATGGTTAGAGTTATAATATGTTAGTTTTTTGCTTCTTTCCCCCCCCCCCTTTCCTTCCTTCCACCCTCCCTCCCTCCTTCCCTTTGTATCTTTACTCTTTCCTTACATAGTAGCACCAAACCCAGAATCTCTTTCTTTCTTCAGAGTACTCTAGCTACTATTATTCTCAGTAGGAGTTGATATTCAAGGATGCTTCCCCATTTAGGCCCTTAAAATACTGAGCCTCTGGCAGGTAGTGACCTCTAATATTTGAATATTAATTGGCTGAATTTATTAATAATTTATTCCTGCTATATGTGTATATATATATATAAGATATACGTATATATATGTACATATGTTCCTGCTATATATGCATACATGTTCATTTTGTTGTTTCTATAGAAAGCTTGTCCAGAGAGTCCCATGTATCACATGTCACATTGTGGGCTGTACAGCTGAGGATCTGGATTATGGGAGGGTTGTGTGGGTATGTTTCCGACCTAGCCATCGTTGCCCGGAGGAACTGAAGTGGACGAATGCCCATCCATAGGACTTTTCTGCTGAAGTGGGTAGAGCAGGAGGGCTCTTCACTTTTGGTTCAGTTTAGGATCTGGGGAGTTGGACAGTGGACAGAATGGAAGGGAACATTATCAGGCATGTGGATCTTTTGTCATGGTTTATTTCTGTTACCTCACCGTAATCCTTAATGGTCCTTTTAAATATCAAGATTGCATCATTTTTGAAGATGCATTATACATTCACTGTGTACGTGGGTCAATCTGTAAATTTGGATCTTTTGGTCTCTTGTATCTGCGGTCCTGCTTTTACCCTCTTTTAGAATTTGATCAATCCCATTCTATTTCTTTTCTTTTTCCTCTGTTATTTCCTCCCCAGTTATCCATATTTTCACTGTCCAATGTCCAAACAACATTTTTTTTAATCCTGAGAAATTGTGGAGGTGTTGTCAGAATCTTAATTTGATCATGCAGAAATATCTACATCTTCTGAGAAAACAATTTAACTTTAAAAATAATTTTTTCATGTTTTTAATAACCGCTTATTTTTTAACACATTTGATAAGAACCACTTGAAACTCTTATAGCATTTTGGGGGGTGGTTAATCTTCATTTTTTTTTTGGTCAAACCTCAAATCTCATTTATGGGTCATCATTTGTTATTGTGGGCTCTGACATTTTCATAACATCTGTAAGACTATTTCTTAGTGAATCTTTCCAAAGTTGTATGTTATTTCCATTGATGCATATAACTATTTTATCCTTTATGTAAGTTCTACCTACATCATAAGTGCCATTAAGGTTGTCTCACACAATGTTGAGAAGACATTTAAAGTAAATGGTAAATTTACATTGTTTCCACTGAAAAATAAAATGAATAAATAATATAAGAGATTGTATTCAATCATTATGTGCATGGAATCTAATTTGACTAATGTAGCACTGTATAGTGTTAATATTCTTTTGTGCCATAAATCATATGAACTATAACAGGTTTCAGATTCTTCAATTTTTTAAAAAAAAGTTCTAGATGATTTCTTGTGACATATATGAGATTCATGACTTTAAATATACATTACATATTTAGGCAGTTTTTAAAGGATGCTGCTGATGTAATATTTGTGATTAATTTTTAGCTTTTATATTCTGCTTTTTTCTGTTTCTCCTGATATTAAGAAGAGCTGGAATCCATTTCAAGCTAAAGAGGAAATTCAACCTGGACTATCTTTTTCTTTTAAGAAAATTAACAAAGTACTGATGGAGCCCTTTATCTATTGAATGCAGAATTCATTAATTAATCCTTTTTATCTCTGACAGTTAAAGGTAAATCTAGAATATTTGGCCTCCTTGAAATCATTTCTAGTTTTACTCTTACTAGCTAAAATACATTTTTTCAGCCATATGTTATCTTTTGGCAACCATGTATAAATTAAATCAAATTGCATTGGGCTATTTCTTGCCTTGCATGGACTTTAAAAAAAGATGGCCATTTAGATAAATACTTTTTCATATTATTACCTTAATATTTTTGAGAGTGACAGAAAGAAAATGGAGGATCTTTCTGTTACTCCTCATTTTCATAATAGTGGAAGGTAGAATTCATACGGCATTATAAGTAGAAATTTTCTGCATCACTAAGAACATGGCTTAAAGTATAATGCCTCCCGGACAAGTCAGAAAAGTATTCTAATAAGAAACAATTCTAGTTATACATCATACACTGTACAATTTCTGTCCCTTTTCACTAAATATGCTTTCCACAAAAAAGCAATACTGGCGTTTAGTTCATCTGGTCCTATCTTTTCCTCATCTCATTCCATATATATATTCTGATCATTTGCTTAAGAAGTAATTATTATGCAGCCTTTGAAACAAGACTCTGGTGAAGCAAGACAGAATCCTGAGAATGTAGAAGCAGTCTCTTTCCTGAATTTAATGTTTTAACTGTTTTTGTTTAGGCATCAGCTGCTTTTTAATGCTGATGCTTTTTTCATGTAGAGCTCTGCTGGTAGACTATTACCTGCCAGGAACGAGTAATGGGAAAACATTCTAGTTACATGGATATTTGCCCATTTATACTCACTTTTAACAAAAAGTGACAAGCATGTCACATTTCATCAGGTCACATCAGACTGTATCTCAAGAAAACAGAGAACATAAGATAACCCAGCTCAAAACAGCATGCTTCATCCAGAAGCGCAGAAGCAAGAAAACAGCAACTTCTTAGGATTAGAGAAAAACTGTAATGTATCTGGATATCAAATGCACTTCTCTGTGTATCAGATACACTTCAATTTGAAATGGCCATATTTACTAACAATTATGGTTGTTCATCTTTCTGTTTGTATGTGTTAAAGTGATAGCATTTCTCTTTCTTAAACATAATATTTGTTGGCTTAATATGCTTAAGCAGCTCTGTTAAAAATGTAAAATTAGGGGCACCTGGGTGGCTCAGTCAGTTGAGCGTCCAACTTTGGCTCAGGTCATGATCTCACAGTTCATGAGTTCGAGTCCTGCGTTGGTCTCTGTACTGACAGCTCGGAGCCTGGAGAGTGCTTTGGATTCTGTGTCTCCTCCTCTCTCTGCCCCTCCCCCACCCTGTTCTCTGTTTCTCAAAAATAAATAAGCATTTAAAAAATTTTTAAAAATATATAAAATTAATTAGGATGGTGGTTCCTTGCTTTGAGGGAACATGCATCTGATGGATTATCCAGAATTGTGTCTTCCAGTACAGTAGCCACTAGTCAGTCACATGTGGTTGTTAAATAAAAATTAACTACATTTTCTCAGTCTCGTTATTCACATTTCAAGTGCTCAATTATCATGTGGAGTTAGTGGTTCCAATATTGGAAAGCACAGGTAAAGAACATTTTCAGCATCACAAAGTCGTACTGGGCAATGCTAATCTATAATGTGCAGGAACAAGGAATCCCAGTATGTATCTAATCTCCCCAGCACACTGAAACTATATGTAAATTACTCCAAAAGGGGTTTTAGGATAAATTACCTATTAGTCAAATACTTGTGGTTTAAATAGATAAATAAATAAACTGTAATATTATGTATATAATTACATATATTTTTTTATTTTGAAAATTTATTTTGGAAAGTTTTTAGATTTTTAAAGAAACTTGCAAGAGTACTACTCACCTAGACTCAGTTTTCCCTGATGTTATTTTCTTACGTTGCTATCGTACATTTATCAAAATTAAGAAATAAACAACACTATGTTAAATTCTAGGCTTAATTAAAATTGCTTCACCTTTTTTAAATTTACATTTTTCTGTTTTAGGATGCAACCCAGGATACCATATTGCATTAGCTTGTCATGTCTTAGTCTCCAGTGGTCTGTGATGTGTTTTTAGTCTTTACTTATTTTTTTTTTTCTTTTTTGTTTTTTTTCCATTGTCATGAAAGTTTGAGGAGTGCTGGCAAGCCATTTTGTAGAGTGTTCCTCAGTTTGGGTTTGTCCGATATTTTTCTCATCACTAGACAGGGGTTAGGATTATTAGAAATAATACCACAGAGGTAAAGTGACTTGCATATCATGTCACATCACATTTTATGCACATGTGATTATTTAATCTTGATCACTTGAATAAAGTAGTGTCTTCTAGGTTGTCCAATAGTGTTAAGTTGCTAATTTTCCCTTTCCACATTTTTCCTTTTCCATATTTTGAAAGCAAGTTGTGAAGCTTAGCCCACGCTCAGGATGAAGGAGAATTAAGCTCCAACTCCTACAGGGGGTAGGGGTGTGTGTGTGTGTGTGTGTGTGTGTGTGTGTGGGTATGAATTAAATATATATTTATTTATATATATCAAATATAATATTTAATATATATTATATTTAATTCTTTCATAAGGAAGATTTATCTCTGCTCACCTCCCTTTCAAATTACTTCTTTATATCAATATAACTCATATATATTTATTTTATACTGTGAGTTATAATTCAATACTACTACTTTTTTATTGATCAAATTATAACAGATGTAGCCATTGGGAACTCTTTCAGGGTGGCTCTTATTTCCTTTCACATGCCCCCATTCCTCTATTTTTTTTAAATTCTATTTTCTGGTATTACAGGATATTTCAGGTTTATCTTGTCTTTTCCCTACCCTTGCCTATAATCAGCTATTTTTCAAAAAAAGTTGAAGAATGGTATTTAGCAAGTAAGAGCTGGGCACTGGGTATGCTCATTGCTACTAGGTATCAAAGCTTATAGGCTCTCTAGCAGAACAGACAAACTGTGTGTGTGTGCATGTGTGTGTGCATGTGTGTGTGTGTGCATGCATGTATGTCAAAATATGTACACAGACATATCTGTGCTTATTTCTGTATTTACCAATCTGGGTGTGTGTGTGTGTGTGTGTATGGTTAGAGTGTGTGTGTGTATATGTGTGTGTGTGTGTGTGTGTATATGTGTATATACACATATGTGTATATACACACACACATATATATATACTATTAGAGTAATATATATATACACACATATATATACTATTAGAGTAATATATATATATATATATATATATATATATATATATAAAAACAGAGTAATTAAGTTCTAGTCTCTTAGCAAGTTTGATGATTATAATACAATATTTTTGTCTATATTCACTATACTGTGCATTAGGTCTTGAGCAATTATTTACTACCCACTATAAGTTTGTAACCTTAAATGTTTAACATCTATACATATACATATATATATGCACATATATATATATATATATACATGTATATGTATATATACACATATATACAAGTATATATGTACTTGTGTATATGTATGTATATACATATACACAAGTATATATGTGCTTTAGTATATATAAGCTAAACACAAGTTCATAGTAATGTCTCCAAATCTAATCTAGTACCAAAGAGTTTATTGTAGGTTTTTACTCATGCTTTTCTACAACTTTCCCTTCTGACAGTGAAAAACTTGGATCTGGGCATCTAGTTTCCATTTATGTAATTATTTATACCCAGTAAATGTGTAGAACAGTTTCAGAATTGTTCACCCATACCACATATTTGTGGCTTTATTTCTTCATTTGGCATTTATGCCATACATTACTTAAGAGTTTGTCTCAAAGAGATTGACTGTTTTTCTTTTTTTTCCATTAATTCTTTTTTTATTGAAATATATTTGACATATAACATTGTAAACAGTGTAAAATTAATGTGTACAATGTGTTAATTTGATAGATTTATATACTGTAATACTGATCACCATTGTAGTAATAACACTAGCATGTTACATAATCACCTTTTGGTTTTAATGGTTAAAGTAATTAAGTTCTAATTTCTTAGCAAGCTTGATGATTATAACACAATATTTTTGTCTATATTCACTATACTGTGCATTAGGCCTTGAGCAATTTTTTACTACCCACTGTAAGTTTATAACATTACATGTTTAACATCTACACAATCCCCATTCCCCATCCCCTGGTAACCACCATTTTACTCTCTGCTTTCACAAGTTTAGCTTTTTTAGATTCAACAGATGAGAGAGATCGTGGAGTAATTGTCTACGTCTGTCTGACTTATTTTCTTAGCATAATGTGATCAAAGTCTTCCCATGTTGTTGAAAATGGCAGGAGGTCCCTCTTTCTCATTGGCTGAATAATATTGCATTGTATATATATGCAACATATTTTGCTATTCATCCATCCATTGATTAGCCCTTGAATTGTTTCCATACCTTGGCTATTTTGAATGATGCTGCAGTAAACATGGGAGTATTTTCATTTCTTTTGGGTGTGTACCCAGAAATGAAATTGCTGAATCATATGGTAGTTATGTTTCCTTCGTAGTAGTTTCTTAATAATAGTTTACATCTTAGGATATTATACTTGAGGTTTTATTAAAATATTCTAAAATTTAACAAATTCAGTATGGTTTCAGATTTACTAAATCATGGTCAAATTCTCCAAGTGGTCTGTATCAGTGCTACTTTGCTAACTTGCTTCCCTTATGACGCTTTTCTATTGACAGGATCACCAAGGAGTCTTATTCATCTATCCCTCTCTCCCTTAGAGAGAGATACCCTTTATTTCTATCTAAATAAATTAAATTAAACCAGAAAGAAATGAATACTAATTTTAAGGTATGTAGAAGAAAAAGATTAGAAGGTTTTAGTGATAAAATCATTCAGAAGAGGAAGCAATCTATAAATTAAACTCGGTAAGCAGGAGCTTAGACGGTTTTATTTTTAGTATTTTTAAGTCTTGACTGTATACCAACACATTAGAAATTTTTGTCATTGTTGCTGTTGTTGAGATATAGACCATCTCCCTTTTGTCACAAGTAGGTATATACATAAGCTCTTCTTACTGCTTTCCTTAAGAATTTTGGAAAACATGGGCTACCAGAAGGCAGGGCTCTTCCCAAGTTTCCTGAACACCTTATGCAACTGATTTACTCAATGTTCTGGACTTGGCAGGCAGCACATGAACAACTGTAAACGGGTTCCCAATGCCTCTTCAGTCCCGCTCCTGAGACTCACTCTTTCTCTTCTCTTGGATAAAAATTTGGGGAAATCCTAAAACCTTCTCATAACTTTGAGATAATCTAAAGATCACTTCGAGAACACAAAAGTGTAGTCTGGTGTAATACAACTCCAGGTGGTACATTATAATACAAAATTCCTGACAACCTCACTAAATGAAACTTTGTTCTCTCTCCCAAACCAGGCTTGATGCAGCCTTAGAAAGCCTTCAGTGGTTTGGGAGGCAGGATCAGCTGCTTTCTCCTTCCTAGCTCTACCTCTTCTGTGTGAGGTAATTGCTGCATTTGGACATTTGAGATTGTGTTATGAGGGGGATAAAAGGAAACGTATTGGGAACTGTTGTAATATGACGTTTATGATGGAACAATAGTCCTTGGCCTTTCTTCTCATGGGGTACGTTTGCTGGTCCCTTGGAGTATTCATCACATAAAGAGATGGGCATTTATTTGTTTCAGGATATAAGAAGTCTGAAGGTAGGAAGTTCAGATGTTAAAAAGGCAGTTCAGTAATACTATCATGAACTCACGTTCTTCTCATGTTTCTCCTTCCCCATCCTGATGTATTGTCCTGTATGTTGATGCCTGTTTTCTCCTGGTGGCAAGGCAGAAGTTGGACCTTAACGTTTCTATCTGTATTGCAGGTAAATATGAAAGGAAAATATAGAAAGCCATGGGTCATAGTAATTATGTGCTATTTTTTAAAAAGTGACAACAATAGGAGATATCTTATGAAGTTTGCCATGTGATTTTTTTAAGTTAAGTTTGTAATTTAAAGAAAGTTTTAGATTCAAAGAAAAATTAGATAGATAGTACAGAGTTTCCATATACATCACACTTAGTTTCCCTTTTTGTCTTCATACATTAGTATGAACATACATTAGTATGTTACATTTATAATAATGAACCGATATAGATACATTATTACACAGGAAAGCCCATACTTTGTTCATATTTCCTTAGTTTACACCTAATGACTCCTCTTCTCCTTTTTTTCTGTTGCAGGATCCCACCTGCGACACTCTATTACCTTTAGTTGTTGTGTCTCCTTAAGTTTCTCTTGGCTGTGACAGTTTCTCAGACTTTGGTTCTGAAAACCTTGAAAGTATAGAGTTATACAGTCAGGTGTTTTGAGAGTGTCCCTCAGTTGGTATTTGGTCTGATGGTTTTTTTCATGGTTACGTTGTAGTTAGTTAGGTGGGGGGAGAAGATCACAAAGATAAAGTGACATTTCCTCATGCTCCATCAAAGGTGCATTCTATCAACATGGTGTGTGACTGTTGTAATCATCTGGCTGAAGTAGAGGTTGTCAGGTTTCTCCACTGTAAAGTTTTTTTTTTTTTTTCCTTTCCATACTGTACTCTTTGGAAGGACATCATTATATGTGGCTCTGACTTAATGAGTAGAGAGTTATACTTCACCTCCTAAATTCTGAAGTATCTACACAAATTAATTGTATTTTTCTGTGTGGGAGATTTGCCTCTTCTCCCATATTTATTAAATTTTTCACTTTTTTTATTGTGTTATTGGAATGGACTCTACATTTATGTTATACTTTGGATAATAATCCAGTACTGTATTTTGTTGCTGTAATTATTCCAGTTTTGGTCCTTCGGAGCTTTTTTAGTTGGCTCCTGCTTCTCTTTGACATATTACCATCATTGTGTATTTTTTATTTATTATTATTATCATTTTATTATTATTATTATCATTATCATCATCATAATCAGAACATTTTCTTACTTACCATAACTACAGTATGCTCCAGGGAGATTTTGCATATTTCCTGCCCAAGTCCTAGAGTCAATTTTTTCTCCAAGGGCCATTATTCCTTTTGCTGGAGTATGGCATGAAAAACCAAGATTTGTGATCTCCTAGTGATGGGTCTGGAAGTAAGAGCAGGAAGGAGATGAGCACTTCTACAATTACAGAGCAAATCAAGAAGGAGAGGAACCTTTTCATTTCAAGAGGCCATTCATGTTTCTATTTCTAGGCAAAAGAGAAGTTGCAGGATAAGGCGATAAGGTGGGAAATAACTATTCTGCTCCAAGATACTTAAAAATCATTTTAGTGTTTACTGACATCTCTAAGAAATGATCAAAAGTAAGCCTATTCATAATCTATAGTATTATTTCCTGAAAAGGGCTCTCTTCACCTACTCTTCAGTACTTTTCTTAACTTGCAGATTCGCTGAAGTCTGTCTGTCTGCCTTTCTTTCTCTTTCTTTCTTTCTTTCTTTCTTTCTTTCTTTCTTTCTTTCTTTCT